>NW_022589732.1:22922521-23143714 GCF_004348235.1 Phoca vitulina | reverse complement strand
TCTTTACAGTCATATTCCATCCCTTCATCATATCAACCCTTATTTTTGTACATATATAAGTTTTTCTTTCTTTAAAATTTTGGGAGGGACTTTCTTTTAACAGACCAAAATACACCCAAAATCTAGTGTGTGGCACTGATCTATAATCCAGCCTGATCATATTTGATCACATTCTGTTTTTGTTTTGTTTTGTTTTGTTCTGCTTTTGTTTGTTTTTATCTTTATCTTTTTCTTTTTTCTTTTTTTCTTTCCTTTTCTTTTTTCTCTCTTTCCCTTTCTTTTCCCACTGCTTCAGGTCTTTTCTGATTTGTTTAGAGTATATTTTCTGGGGACGTTGTTACCCTGCTAGCATTTTGTTCTCTCATTAATCTATTCTCCTCTGCACAAAATGACAAGACGGAAAAAATCACCTCAACAAAAAGAACAAGAGGTAGTACCGACTGCCAGGGACCTACTCAATACGGACATTAGTACGATGTCAGATCTAGAGTTCAGAATCATCACTTTAAAGATACTAGCTGGGCTTGAAAAAAGCATGGAAGTTATTAGAGAAACCCTTTCTGGAGAAGTAAAAGAACTAAAATCTAACCAAGTAGAAATCAAAAAGGCTATCAATGAGGTGCAATCAAATATGGGGGCGCTAACTGCTAGGATAAATGAGGCAGAAGAAAGAATCAGTGAGATAGAAGACCAAATGATGGAAAATAAAGAAGCTGAGAAAAAGAGAGATAAACAACTACTGGATCACGAGGGCAGAATTCGAGAGATAAACGATACCATAAGACGAAACAACATTAGAATAATTGGGATCCCAGAAGAAGAAGAAAGAGAGAGAGGGGCAGAAGGTATAATGGAGCAAATTATAGCAGAGAACTTCCCTAATTTGGGGAAGGAAACAGGCATCAAAATCCAGGAAGCACAGAGAACCCCTCTCAAAATCAATAAAAATAGGTCAACACCCCGACATCTAATAGTAAAACTTACGAGTCTCAGAGACAAAGAGAAAATCCTGAAAGCAGCTCGGGAGAAGAGATATGTAACCTACAATGGTAGAAACATTAGATTGGCAACAGACTTATCCACAGAGACCTGGCAGGCCAGAAAGGACTGGCAGGACATATTCAGAGCACTAAATGAGAAAAATATGCAGCCAAGAATACTATATCCAGCTAGGCTGTCATTGAAAATTGAAGGAGAGATAAAAAGCTTCCAGGACAAACAAAAACTAAAGGAATTTGCAAACACGAAACCAGCCCTACAACAAATATTGAAAGGGGTCCTCTAAGCAAAGAGAGAGCCTAAAAGCAACATAGACCAGAAAGGAACACAAACAATATACAGTAACAGTCACTTTACAGGCAATACAATGGCACTGAATTCCTATCTTTCAATAGTTACCCTGAATGTAAATGGGCTAAATGCCCCAATCAAAAGACACAGGCTATCAGATTGGATTAAAAAACAAGACCCATCGATATGCTGTCTGCAAGAGACTCATTTTAGACCCAAAGACACCCCCAGATTGAAAGTGAGGGGGTGGAAAACCATTTACCATGCTAATGGACACCAAAAGAAAGCTGGGGTGGCAATCCTTATATCAGACAAATTAGATTTTAAAACAAAGACTGTAATAAGAGATGAGGAAGGACACTATATCATACTTAAAGGGTCTATCCAACAAGAAGATCTAACAATTGTAAATATCTATGCCCCTAACATGGGAGCAGCCAATTATATAAGGCAATTAATAACAAAAACAAAGAAACACATCGACAACAATACAATAATAATGGGGGACTTTAACACCCCCCTCACTGAAATGGACAGATCGTCTAAGCAAAAGATCAACAAGGAAATAAAGACTTTAAATGACACACTGGACCAAATGGACTTCACAGACATATTCAGAACATTCCATCCCAAAGCAACGGAATACACATTCTTCTCTAGTGCCCATGGAACATTCTCCAGAATAGATCACATCCTAGGTCATAAATCAGGTCTCAACCGGTACCAGAAGATTGGGATCATCCCCTGCCTATTTTCAGACCACAATGCTTTGAAACTAGAACTCAATCACAAGAGGAAAGTCGGAAAGAACTCAAATACATGGAGGCTAAAGAGCATCCTACTGAAGAATGAATGGGTCAACCAGGAAATTAAAGAAGAATTAAAAAAATTCATGGAAACCAATGAAAATGAAAACACAACTATTCAAAATCTTTGGGATACAGCAAAGGCAGTCCTAAGAGGAAAGTATATAGCAATACAAGCCTTTCTCAAGAAACAAGAAAGGTCTCAAGTACACAACCTAACCCTACACCTAAAGGAGCTGGAGAAAGAACAGCAAATAAAGCCTAAACCCAGCAGGAGAAGAGAAATAATAAAGATCAGAGCAGAAATCAATGAAATAGAAACCAAAAGAACAGTAGAACAGATCAACGAAACTAGGAGCTGGTTCTTTGAAAGAATTAACAAGATTGATAAGCCCCTGGCCAGACTTATCAAAAAGAAAAGAGAAATGACCCAAATCAACAAAATCATGAATGAAAGAGGAGAAATCACAACCAACACCAAAGAAATACAAACAATTATAAGAACATATTATGAGCAACTCTATGCCAGCAAATTAGATAACCTGGAAGTAATGGATGCATTCCTAGAGATGTATCAACTACCAAAACTGAACCAGGAAGAAATAGAACACCTGAACAGACCTATAACTACTAAGGAAATAGAAGCAGTCATCAAAAATCTCCCAAAACACAAAAGCCCAGGGCCAGATGGCTTCCCAGGGGAATTCTACCAAACATTTCAAGAAGAATTAATACCTATCCTTCTGAAACTGTTCCAAAAAATAGAAATGGAAGGAAAACTTCCAAACTCATTTTATGAGGCCAGCATTACCTTGATCCCAAAACCAGACAAAGACCCCATCAAAAAGGAGAATTACAGACCAATATCCCTGATGAACATGGATGCAAAAATTCTCACCAAAATACTAGCCAATAGGATCCAACAGTCCATTAAAAGGATTATTCACCACGACCAAGTGGGATTTATCCCTGGGCTGCAAGGTTGGTTCAACATCCACAAATCAATCAACGTGATACAATACATTAACAAAAGAAAGAACAAGAATCATATGATCCTCTCAATAGATGCAGAAAAAGCATTTGACAAAGTACAGCATCCTTTCTTGATCAAAACTCTTCAGAGTATAGGGATAGAGGGTACATACCTCAATATCATAAAAGCCATCTATGAAAAACCTACAGCGAATATCATTCTCAATGGGGAAAAACTGAGAGCTTTCCCCCTAAGGTCAGGAACGCGGCAGGGATGTCCACTATCACCACTGCTATTCAACATAGTATTGGAAGTCCTACCCACAGCAATCAGACAACAAAAAGAAATCAAAGGCATCCAAATTGGCAAAGAAGAAGTCAAACTCTCACTCTTTGCAGATGATATGATACTTTATGTGGAAAATCCCAAAGACTCCACCCCAAAACTGCTAGAACTCATACAGGAATTCAGTCAAGTGGCAGGATATAAAATCAATGCACAGAAGTCAGTGGCATTCCTATACACCAACAACAAGTCAGAAGAAAGAGAAATTAAGGAGTCAATCCCATTTACAATTGCACCCAAAACCATAAGATACCTAGGAATAAATCTAACCAAAGACGCAAAGGATCTGTACTCAGAAAACTATAAAATACTCATGAAAGAAATTGAGGAAGACACAAAGAAATGGAAAAACGTTCCATGCTCATGGATTGGAAGAACAAATATTGTGAAGATGTCAATCCTACCTAGAGCAATCTACACATTCAATGCAATCCCCATCAAAATACCATCCACTTTCTTCAAAGAAATGGAACAAATAATCCTAAAATTTGTATGGAACCAGAAAAGACCCCGCATAGCCAGAGGAATGTTGAAAAAGAAAAGCAAAGCTGGCGGCATCACAATTCCAGACTTCCAGCTCTACTACAAAGCTGTCATCATCAAGACAGTATGGTACTGGCACAAAAACAGACACATAGATCAATGGAACAGAATAGAGAGCCCAGAAATGGACCCTCAACTCTACGGTCAACTAATCTTTGACAAAGCAGGAAAGCATGTCCAATGGAAAAAAGACAGTCTCTTCAACAAATGGTGTTGGGAAAATTGGACAGCCACATGCAGAAGAATGAAACTGGACCATTTCCTTACACCACACACAAAAATAGACTCCAAATGGTTGAAAGACCTCAGTGTGAGACAGGAGTCCATCCAAATCCTAAAGGAGAACACAGGCAGCAACCTCTTCGACCTCAGCCGCAGCAACTTCTTCCTAGAAACATCGCCAAAGGCAAGGGAAGCAAGGGCAAAAATGAACTATTGGGACTTCATCAAGATAAAAAGCTTTTGCAAAGCAAAGGAAACAGTCAACAAAACCAAAAGACAACTGACAGAATGGGAGAAGATATTTGCAAATGACATATCAGATAAAGGGCTAGTATCCAAAATCTATAAAGAACTCATCAAACTCAACACCCAAAGAACAAAGAATCCAATCAAGAAATGGGCAGAAGACATGAACAGACATTTTTCCAAAGAAGACATCCAAATGGCCAACAGACACATGAAAAAGTGTTCAATATCGCTCGGCATCAGGGAAATCCAAATCAAAACCTCAATGAGATACCACCTCACACCAGTCAGAATGGCTAAAATTAACAAGTCAGGAAATGACAGATGTTGGCGGGGATGCGGAGAAAGGGGAACCCTCCTACACTGTTGGTGGGAATGCAAGCTGGTGCAGCCACTCTGGAAAACAGTATGGAGGTTCCTCAAAAAGTTGAAAATAGAGCTACCATATGATCCAGCAATTGCACTACTGGGTATTTACCCCAAAGATACAAAAGTAGGGACCCGAAAGGCTACGTGCACCCCGATGTTTATAGCAGCAATGTCCACAATAGCCAAACTGTGGAAAGAGCCAAGATGTCCATCAACAGATGAATGGATAAAGAAGACGTGGTATATATATACGATGGAATATTATGCAGCCATCAAAAGGAATAAGATCTTGCCATTTGCAACGACGTGGATGGAACTGGAGGGTATTATGCTGAGCGAAATAAGTCAAATAGAGAAAGACATGTATCATATGACCTCACTGATATGAGGAATTCTTAATCTCAGGAAACAAACTGAGGGTTGCTGGAGTGGGGGGTGGGGTGGGAGGGATGGGGTGACTGGGTGATGGACACTGGGGAGGGTATGTGCTCTGGTAAGCGCTGTGAATTGTGCAAGACTGTTGAATCTCAGATCTGTACCTCTGAAACAAATAATGCAATATATGTTAAGAAAGAAAAAAAGAAGAAGAAGAATGTAGCAAGAGGGGAAGAATGAAGGGGGGGAAATCGGAGGGGGAGAAGAACCATGAGAGACGATGGACTCTGAAAAACAAACTGAGGGTTCTAGAGGGGAGGGGGTTGGGAGGATGGGTTAGCCTGGTGATGGGTATTGAGGAGGGCACGTTCTGCATGGAGCACTGGGTGTTATGCACAAACAATGAATCATGGGACACTATATCTAAAACTAATGATGTAATGTATGGGGATTAACATAACAATAAAAAAATTAAAAAAAAAGAAAAAAAAAATGGTAAAGACAGTAAATTTTGTTATGTGTCTTTTACCACAGTAAAATTTTTTAAATAATTTTAAAAAGGAATAAAATGCTGACACATGCTACAGCATGGATGATTAGGCACTGTACTTAGTGTAGTAAGTCAGACACAAAAAGACAAATACTGTATGATTCCACTTCCACTTATATGCACTTCCTAGAGCAGTCAAATTCATAGACACAAAAAGTAGAATCCTGGTTGAGGGGAGGCTACAAGGGAGGAGGAATTAGGGATTTATTGCTTAATGGGTAGAGTTTCAGTTGAGAATGAAGTTCTGGAAATGCATGGTGGTGATAGTTGCACAACAATGGGAATATACTTCATGTTACTATACACTTGAAAATAGCTAAAATGGTATATTTTTTGTTATATATGGTTTACAATAAAGAGAAAAAAACAAAAAGGAATTGAATATATTGCTAACATTTGATAATCAAGAGATTTAACATAAAGTAAAAGAAGAGACAACCTGATAATCCTGTGCCTATATTCAAAGACAGTTACAAGTGGAAATGAGCAGTGGTTGTCAGAATAGAACTAGGATCACAAATTCTTCAGCTCACACCAGTTCCCAGTTCCCCCACCCCCTTACAGCACTCAGCATATTGCCTGCCTGGACCCTGGAGCCATTTGGGTTTATGGTCCCTCATATAGAAAGATCTAAGGAGGAGGCAATAATTTTTGACTCTTGGACCACATGGAGTCAGCCTCCTTGCAGAAAATTGATGGTGATCATTAAGATGTTTTCAACTTTTGTCAAAACCCAGGATAAGAGTGAGGAGGTGGTATAAAGAGTCTTATCTTTATCAAGCAATTACATCCAGAGGCCAACTTGAGTGGGACTTTTTCAAAACCATTTTCTTCACTTTGTGGTTAGTGGAAATTCCCATCAGATCCTGCCTTCCTGTTAGAAGTTGTTGTCTCTGTGTGCATGTGTCTATGAGTTTATATGTCTGCAACTGATATTTTTGAAGTATTTCTTCTTGCAAGTTTCCGTCCACTCTGTCAATTGAGGATATCTAGATCCTATTTTTGTCACAATATTTTCTATCCCTTGTAGTTTTATGTCATAGGTAATATTTATAAATAGTCCTGTTAGACCTTTATTACCTTTATTCACTTTTGTGATAGTCTTGAACAAGACAGGAAAGAAATAAAAAGGGTGGGCCAGTTTCTCAGAGGCTTCCCTCCATACCAGTGTCTATTATTTAATGAATAGCCTTTGGATATCACTGGGTCATCAGTCATAATGCAACTAACCATAGTCTAAGCCCATTCTTATTTCTCCAAATTGTCCTTAAAGACCATGTCAAATGGTCCCATTTGTCTACTATAGTTCTCTGATTTATCAGTGTAGCATTCCTATCAAAGACAGGGCTTTTAAAAAAAGTATTAACCTCACAAAATTCCTTCCATACATGCTATGATAAGTCTGGGAAAGGGCAAAAGTTGTATGTGGCTGTAGCTGATGGAGTTTAAGGGGAAGTGAACAGAGTTAGGGGACAGCCAGAAATAGGGTCAAGCCAGAGATGTAGATGTTCTCCTTTTACTCTGTTTTACTGGTAAGAAATCTGTCTTGGGAGTAATAAAAATATATATAGTTTAAAAACCTCTTAAACATTTTTTTTCAGATGTTAAAAAAATCAGCACTTTGGGATCTATAAGTAACTATGAAATAATGCTTTTAGCTTAAGCATTAGAGCCGTCTCTGGGTGGGTGCAGGATTTATTAAATAATAGCCTCCCATGTATCTTACCACCAAGTATCTGGCCTTATCAGATACCACCATCTATTCAAGAAAGCCAGGTTAAGTCCCACCATGCCAGCTTCTTTGCCATTCATTCTCTGCTGCTGCGGGAGAGCCCCAGTGCCTTTGCACCCCTGGTAGCCCTGCCAGCAGCCAGCGAGTGAACAAAACCTTTGTTCCCCATCCTGGCAGAGGAGCACAGAAAAAGAAAGCAGATAGAGCCCAGGGAAGTGTTTCATCTGGGGATGTGTGTGACATCTTATTCTTCAAAAGCCAGAGGCCCCCAGCGTTAGTGCTATCCCCAGACTAGGGAAGCTGAAAATACCTGCTCAGATTAGGTCTTGTGTCAAATGGCAAACTGGAGATGAAACTGGACAGCACGGTCACAGGCCTCCATGGGAGTGGCAGTGGCAGAAAGCCTCCTGGCCCCCACTTGGGTTGGCTGGTGGCCACAGGGGAGCAGGTGAGCACAGCTGGGATGGAGCCATGGAGAACTCAGTGGTCCTCTCAAGGGGGAAATGGCCAAAACCAGCACATGACTTGTGTGTGTGCATGAGCGTGTGCACATGCCCACGCACGTTCAGACAAGACAGAGCATGGACTTAGGTCTGAGACCACACTATCGGCCATTAAGAGTGATAGTATCAACCCAATTCTGGCAGAAACAGATGTCATGCCCCAAAATCACAAAAATCCACAGAGTGCTTAATAAAGGAACTACTGACAAGGGGGTGTGCAGCATGTAGGGGAATGACTGAGGGAAACCAATTCTTGAGTTAGTGGAGGTACTCCCTTTAGGTCTGAAGGAGCCAGGGGAAGGAACAGACAGAGCAACCCAGAGACAGAGAGTACGCCATGCTAGAGGCCCACTGGCCGGGCTGAGCCCGGGGTCCTGCCGGCAGCCGTGCAGGGAGGGAACCGAGGAATACGGGTCCCTCCTCATTCCTGCCAGTGCTCTATGTCAGCCCAGCCTGAGGACAGGGGGTCCTGGTGCAGCCTGTGCAGCCTCCCTGGTCCAGAGCAAGGTAGACATGGGCAAAGAGAGGATCATGGGGAGCAAAGATAAGCTTGTTAGCCCAGGGAAGGAAAACTGCTCCTTTGCAGTGAATACAAAGAGAAGCAAAAGGGGTAGGCCAGGACTCACAGAGCAGTCCTAGATTCTAAACACTGAGAGAATAGTTTTACATAATTCCTAGCAGTTCCATTCCTATCTTGTGCCAGATACTTTCTTTTTTGGATACTTTGCACATTTTATTTCTTTTAATCTTCACAAACATGACATAAATATTACTATTGGCACATTACAAATGAAGAAACTGGAACTCAGAGATGCCAAGTAAGTGAGGAGGGAAAACTGGATTTAAACCCGAATCGCTCAGACCCAGGGTTTTGTCTGCTGAACCATGTGGTAGGCTGCTATTGGGCACGAATGTAAATCATCAATGTCAAAGGGACCATCAGCAATAGGGCAGGGTGGCCTCCTTTAATCAAACAGAGACCATGAACTCTGTCCAGAGGCAGGAGGGCAACCTGGCTGGGGGTGGCCAGCAGGAGTTGGAAGGTAGAAATGGTTGGGTAGGGGGTGGTGTTCTTGGATGCACTAATTACAGAACAAACCCTTCTAAACCACTTTCTAGACTAAGAGAGATTTTATGCCACTTTCATCTTGAAAAAAATTAAACATGTTGCCACATTATCATGAGATCCCCAGCATATCTTGGTCAACTTTTTACTAAATTCACCCTGAACAATGAGTGTGGGCATGGTTGAAAGCTGGACTGCTCTCTTAGCTTTCATTAATTCAACCAATATTTATTGAACACCTACTATGTGCTGGACACTGCTATATATCCTCAAGATACAGTGGTTAAAAGATACAGTGAGTTCTCGGTTTTAAATTCTCTTCATAGAAATACCTAGTATGGTTTCTGTTTTCCAATATTGAGAAAGAGAGCCAGCAAAGTGTCCTGAAGTGGTAAGGAAACAGAAAAAACAGGTGAGTGTGGCTTAGAAGCTGAAATAAGACATAGTCTCAGGAAATTAATTAGGAAAGAGATATCTGGCTCAGAGGTGGAATAAGAGAAAAAAAATAACAATTGGATTTAACTGTGTGTTGTTGAAGGCCTTCACTAGTGTTTAATTGACTCATTTTCTAGGTGAGGACCAAGAACATTACACTGACTCATGCTAGCTGCCTCAAGAATTGGGATAAGGCAAAGTTTTGCCTTAGCTTTGGAATAGCTGTTTGTGTGATTTTTTTTTTTCTTTTTAATACCTAAAAACATATTTGACTGAGTCATTCATTTCAAAGATTTTATTATCAAATATTTGATACATTTAAATAATGTAAGATATAAACATAACAAATACCCACAAACTCACCACCTGACTTAAGTTCTAGAACTTTCCCAGTGTTACTGAAGTTTTCTGTGTGAAAATCTGCAGTATATTTATATCCTTCTCTCTCCACCTAAAGGTAACCAAATTCCTGAATTTTTTAATTTATCATTCCTTTGCTTTTCCAAATAGCTTTCATACATACGAAGTTATCCCAATTTTTTGCTCTTGTTTGTTTTTAATTTACAAAATTATTATTTAAAATAAATTAAACTTGTTTTCTTTTCCTTTTTTTTGGAGATTCATCTATGTAATACATTTAATTCTTACTGATGTATTATTATAGTATAATATTTCTCTGTATGATCCTAACACTATTTTTTCCCATTTTCCTCTCAATTGACATTTTTTTACAGTTTTCTGATACTACAGATAATACAACTATATAGCATCATTGTTCATGACTCCTTTTCCATATGCACAAGAGTGTCCCTGTGTTGTAGAGAATGTCCAGGGGATAGGGAAAGGAGTAGGGTCCTTTCAGCTTTGCTACCTAATGCCAAATTGTTTGCCAAAGTAATTTTATGAAATCAACATTCCTGTAATAGTTTATAAAAATTAGCATTGTTCCACATTCTTAGCAATTCTTTGTATCATTTGACTTTATTAACTTCTGCCATTCAGAGAGATATACATTGTTATCTGATATTGTATTTAATATGTATTTCCTTGCTACTGAAGAGTTTAGGTATTCCTTCATATGTTTATTGCCACTGCATTTTTTCTTCTGTAATATGACTATTTGTATCTTTTGTTCATCACTGTACTTTGTGGATCTCTCTAATTTTTATTGAGTTTGGGGAGTTATTTGTATATTCTGGATACGAATAGTTAGTTATATCTATGAAAAGTAATTTCTCGGGTGCTGGGTGGCTCAGTTGGTTAAGTGTTGGACTCTTGATTTTTGGCTGCAGTCATGATCTCAGGGTGGTGAGGTCAAGACCCGCATCAGGCTTTGCACTAGGTGTGGAGCCTGCTTGGGATTCTCTCTCTCCCTCTCCCTTGCCCATCCCCCACTTGTACACTCTCTCTCTCTTTCTCTTAAAAAAAAAAAGTAATTTCTCACAGTTTATAACTTGTCTTTTTTTCCCTCTTTATGGTCTGATGAGCAAGCCTCTTAATTTTATCATAGTCACATTAATCAGGTTGATAGTTTGTGCTTTTTGTGTCTTGATTAAGAAATCCTTCCCTATCTCAAAGTCATACAAATATTTTCTTATATTTCTTACTATATTTTTTTAAGTATTTCCTTTCTGATGAACGTATTTAATCTACCTAGAATTGATTTTTGTGAACTATATGTGAATCTAATTCCATTTTCCATATATATAATCAACTATCCCAACACAATTGTTTTAACTGGTTATTTTTCATAAAAGCCTGCACTACTGGTTCTATCACAATTCAAGTTGTCTATTTTTTTTTTTTTCATTTCTGGACTCTGAGTCCTCTTCTGTTGTTTTGTTTATCGATTCCTTAACCAGTTAATCTTAATAACTTTGTAACAAGTTATGACATCCAGTAGGGAATTTTCAATCAACTTTTTCTTCCTATCGAAGTGTCTTTGACTCTACTTGACATCTTCTCTTAATAAGCTTAGTAATCAGCTTGTTTGGTTCCAAAATAAAAATCCTGTTAGGATTATTATTCAAATCAAAGGGGTCCTTTTGGGGTGGATGGGGAATTGGCATTTTAAAATTATTGAATCTCCCTTTCAATGAACTTGGTATATCTCTCCATCAATTTTAATTTTCTTTAATATAATAAAATTACATAATTTCCTCAATAGAGGTCTTATTTGCCCTTTGCTCAATGGATTCTTTGAGCCATTACATTTTTGGTTGCTCTTATTAAATTCAACTTTTAAAAAAAAGACATTTTCTATTCTTTGTTGCTGGTATACAGAAATACAATTTATTTTTGGATGTAAAATTTAACGGTAGCAAATTTCAACTCATTTTTATTAGTTATAAATATTTGCCTTTAGAATATTTAGGGTTAGCTATATTTACATTCATATCAATATAAATAGTGACAGTGTCTTTCTACTTCTAAATTTTTCTTCTTTTCTTGTCTTACTGCATTGGCTAGGACCTCAGCAATAAGACTGAAGCTACTTAAATTACTTCTGATTTTAAAGAGAATGGCTCTAGACTTTCACCACTGAATATATTATATGCAGTATGTGGTTGACAGATACGCTTTATTGGATTCAGAAAGTTTCTTTATACTCTTGATTTTCTAGTTTTTTTTTTTTTACTAAATGCATGTGAACATTATGGATAGATTCTCTATCTATTAATGGGCTTTTCTCCTTTAGTTCTTTAATGTGGTAAAATATAGTAATAATGATCTAATGTTAGGTCATCAATGTTTTCCTTGGACAATTCATATCAGACATGATACATCATCTTTTTCGTATACTCTAGATTCATTTAACAAATAATTTAAGATTCTGCATCTATATTCATGAGTGAGATTGGCCTGTAATTTTCTTTCTTGTACTGTCATATAGTTTTGTTATTTTTCTTAGAAAATGAGATTATATTATCTAGCAGAATTTGTATATAATTAGAATTGTCTTGTTACTTGAGTGTTTGTCAAAATTCAAATGTAAAAAACCATCTTGGTCTTTTGTTTTTGCTACTTTTGTTTTTTAAGTGGGGAGATTTTTTTTTAGCCTCTGGTTTAATTGTGTTGGTTTTTTATTTCTTCTTGGTTCAATTTTGATAAATTACATTTTCTGGTAATTCTGTTTCGATTTTCAATTTTATAGACAAGTCCCATTTGTGTATAACTTATAATTTTTCATCTCTGTGCACATTTAGGCATGCCCTCTTTTTATTGTTAATATTGCCTTTCCCCTTTCCTCCTTATTCAATCTTTCCGAATATTTTTCAAGTGATCTTCTCAAAGAACCAACTTTGCATTATATTTCCTTTTTTCTGTTATTTTCTGTCTTTAGTCTGTTATTCGTGTTCAAATTTCTTAAGTTGGATTCTTCGTTTACAGGCTTAAAATGCCCCCTTTCCTAACATGATCTTGAATTACCACTTCTCTGCATCCCACAAACTTCAATATTTAGTGGTTCTATTACTTTTTCATTCTAAGCATTTTCTAGTATTCATTATGATTTTATCTTTGACCTGTGTATTATTTAGAAGAGTATATTTTTAATTTCTGAACATGTAGGGCTTTTCAGTAAAAAAAAAAAAGATGCTATTGAAACCTATTAAAATTGCATTGTTGATGGAAAATATGATCTGTTCACTAATCATTCTTTCACTTTTGTTGAGCCTTGAGTAATAGGGACAATTTTGATGATTATTACGTTGTGTTTGGGAAAAACTACATTTTTTCCAGTTACTGAGTGCACAGTTCTATACTTTTCCATTAGACTAAGCTTGTTAACTGGGTTATTTGAATCCTCCATATTCTAATTATCCTTCACTATTTTTTTGTGTGTTTGACCTTGTATCACCAGGTTATACAACTCTAGGGTAATTGTTTACACAGAACAGTCTTCTCAAACTGGTTGCATTATTATCACCCATGAGGTTTTTTAAAATGCAGATACGTGTTGCTTGCCCTCATTCTAATTGAATCTATCTCTCTCTCTCTCTCTCTCTCATAAGGCTTGGGAAACTGCATTGTTTAAAGGTTCCATGTGATTATAATGAACAATCAAGATCAAGTAGTTCTGTTTTTTTGTTTGTTGGATTTCACTTCATTGCATTCCTACTGATGACTTGCAAAATGAATTCACCTATCCATTAAAAGCCAGTCCTTTCATGAATCTATGCAATGGGCAAGAGATCACTAATATCTTTAAGACAGGTATAGATAACTATGACTCATGACTCTGTGCAATTTCCTGAGAAGATGAGAAAAAGGAAATTTAGTCTAGGAATAAATACTGTAGACAAAACCTAGTCCTGGGTCCTTGAGAGATTAGCAGGAGATTCTCTCCACTTATGATGCCTTACTGCTCCTATTAGATAATTACAGGCAAACACAGGGCACTAGTTTGCCAGGGGATGTAAGAAAGGCTTCCTGCAACAAACCCCTTCCAGAAGAGAACTGAGCATAGGTGATCTAGTGCGGGGCAAGGACCAGAAGCATTAAAATCACTTGAGGACATGTTAAAAATACACAGTCTCAGGCCCCACCCCAGACTTCTGAACTCAAATCAGCTTTTAACAACATCTCCAGATAATTTTTATGTGTATACAAGTTGGAGACACATTCTAGAAATCAGACAGATTCTGCATCTCTAACAAGCTCCTCAGAAATGTCAATACTGCTGGTGCCAGGAACACTTGGAATAGCAGGGTCCCTATCACAGGGCATGTAAACAGAGGGGAAAAACCCTTAAAACCATTCAGGGATGCCCATATCCTACTAATGGCACCAAGGATGCTATGTGAGCTGAGGATGTTTGTAAAACTCAAACACAACCCCTCCCCCCGGAAAATGTAACATAATATGGAAGTGCACAGATACCCTCTCCGTCGACCAACAGAAGCATCCAATTACCCAAGGGAAGAATGCTGGAAACAATTAGAACTGCTCACCTTCTTTCTTGTTTCCTCTATGCATGACAGGCTGCTCTCATCTGTATGACTCAAATTCATTAATTTTCCTCCTCAAATTCTCATGGACAGAGTGCAGCCTCCTGCCCTTTTCTGCCTTTCATTTCTGTCATTCTGTTGTCTATTATCTCAAACAACCACACTGGGGAAGAAATCCACGGAGACCACATTCTCCTATTTAAATGAGCAACATATTTTCAGTTTGTTTTTGTTTTTGGATTTAGCAACTGACATACAGGCAGCACTCATGTAGAAAACAGCTCTGCCTGGTTGATCTCAGGTCTGCGCATTTGGGCGGCATTTCTGAAAGTCAAGCTAGTATGGAGGGCAGGCAGGGCGGAACTCCGACCTTCCTCAGGGTAGGGGTAGAGAAGAAGCGGATCAGGGGGTCTCTGCCATCACTAACCTTTTGCCAAAGCTCCCCAGTCCCTCCTGGTAGGGGTGAAGTTCATCTGTCAGATTCTTCAGGATAGGCTCCAAATACAGTATTCCCTGAGTTTCTGAATATTTAAAATTGTTGTGTATAGCTCTGATAACTTTGAGAACAGTTTGTCTGGACAGAAAGTCCTTGGCTATCTCTTATCTCTCCTTGCATTTCTTGAAAATGACATTCCTCTTTGTTCGTGCTTCATGGGTTGCTGGAAAGAAATTTGATGCCACTCTGATTCTCTTTCCTTCATCAGTTATATGATCTTTTTTGCCTGGAGGCCCAGAGTTGTTTTTTTTTTTCTTTATCTTTAAAGTTCAAGTTTCACCAGGATATGTCCCAGAGCTGATCATTACTGATCAACTTTCCAAGCCTACAGTGTAACATTTGATATATAGCTTTTTTTTATTTACAGATTTTTTTAGATTATAATTTTAAGTATTAGTTTCACCCCAATAATGAAATTTCTTCTTCAGAGATTCCAATACTCGGTACTTTGGATCCTCTTTGCCTGGCTTTTGTAACTGTTTTTCCTTATTGTTCCAAACTCTCTTAATTGTATTTACTTCTTTCTTCTATTATTTCACTACATTATCCTTTGGGGATGTATAATTCAGCCTTCATTTCTTAGATTATTTGTCCTTTTTCTTCAAATAATTTCCTAAATTTGATCAACTGTCTTTCATTTTTTAAAAAGATTTTATTTATTTATTTGTTGGTGGGGGGCAGGCAGAGGGAGAAGCAGGTTCCCCACTGAGCAAGGAGACCGATGCGGTACTTGATCCTAGGACTCTGGGATCATGACCTGAGCTGAAGGCAGATGCTTAAACGACTGAGCCACCCAGGCATCCCGTCATTTCATTTTTGTTTTTGTTTTTAAATTGTTTTAGTTCACGTCTCTTATGAGTTTTTAATTTTGAGTCAAAGTTTTTAATTCTGAATCAAAGTGTTCTTTCATATCTGAAAGCCTTTCATACTATTTAATTCCTGTTGGAGCATTGTGTTACCATTCTCCTGTTTCATTCTCATTGTAGGGAAATGTTTTCATTAGCTTAATAATATGCATTCAGACTTTCTGTTTTTTTTAAGTTGTTTTGTATGAATGTTGCTTTTCCTTTTCTTTCATTTTAAAATGTCTTCTACTTTTCGGGGCACCTGAGTGGCTCAGTAGTTTAAGCATCTACCTTCTGCTCAGGTCATGATCCCAGGGTCCTGGGATCAAGCCCCATACCAGGCTCCCTGCTCAGCGGGGAGCCTGCTTCTCCCTCTTCCTCTCCTTCTGCTCTCTCTCTTGCTTGCTTGCTCTCTCTCAAATAAATAAATAAAATCTTAAAAAAAAATTTTTTTAAATAAAATAGCTTCTATTTTTCTAGGTCAGCAATTGACCTCCTTCTATGTAGACAGTTAAAACTCAGAGTCCACTGGGCTTCTTAGTTCAAGAGCATCCTTCCCTCTCTTGGTAGAGAGAGTACAGTTTCTTTGGGGATTGAATCCTAAGAGGCTAGAGTATTTTCTGATTCATCGATCTTCTTTCATTTGTATAGCATGGTTTATTTCCTCTATTTGCTTCCTTCTTCATCTTTACCACCTAGCCACCGAGAGAGACCTATCTTTTTCAAGGGACCTGTAAAAAGGAAGCCTTCCCAGTACTGCTGCTCAAGTCTGTATGTTTCACCTCTTCAGTAACCAGCACTCTGACTTACGAAGACTCAGACCTGTTCCTGCATATTCTCACTTATGGTAAAACCCTCTTTCTGGAAGCAATTTTATCAGGGCCCCTCCCACTGCTGGGATCCACTGCACTCCATTCTTTCTGCTCTGTCTCTCCCTGCCCACACTGACATGCCCTCCACAGCAAGATTTACTGTGGGTACTTATTTCTCCATTTACATTGCATTCTCCCTCTGAGTCGTGCTTCTAAATAATTCAGGGGTCAAAGAAGAAATCGGGGGCACCTGGGTGGCTCAGTCACTAAGCATCTGCCTTTGGCTCAGGCCGTGATCCCAGGGTCCTGGGATCTAGCCCTGCATCGGGCTCCCTGCTCTGCAGGAAGCCTGCTTCTCCCTCTCCCACTCCCCCTGCTTGTGTTCCCTCTCTCACTGTGTCTCTCTCTGTCAAATGAATAAATAAAATCTTAAAAAAAAGAAGAAATCAAAATGAAAAATTAGTATTTTGAACAAAATGAAGATGAAAACACAACATATCAAAAGTTCTGGGATGCAACTAAGGCAGTACTAAAGGGAAGTTTATATCATTAAACAGGGAAATTTTAAAAATAAGAAAGTTCTCAATTCAATGACCACAACTTCTACCTTAACAGCTAGAAAAAGAAGAACAAATTAAAAGCAAAGTAAACAAAAGCAAAGAAACAATAGAAATTCAATTGAAATCAATGAAACAGATAACAGAACAACAGAGCAAAATCAATGAAACTACATCCAGAATATATAAATAACCAATAAAAAGGAAATAATTAAAAAACTCAAAATGGGTCAAACATTTGAGTGGATATCTCACCCAAGAAAATATATGATGGCAAATAAACACATACACATTGGTCAATAGTCATTAGCTTAACATCATTAGTCATTAGGAAATACGAATTAAAACCACAAGAAGATTCCACTATACACCTATTAGAAACTTGAAAATTAAAAGACTGACCATAAAAACTGTCATCAAGAATATGGAGAAACTGGACCTCTCATTCACTGCTGGTAAGAAATGCAAACCAACACTCTATAAAACAGATTGGCAGTTTCATGAATTAAAGATACATCTACGAGGGGCGCCTGGGTGGCTCACTCATTCAGCATCTGCCTTCAGCTCAGGTCATGATCCCAGGGTCCTGGGATCACGCCCCGCATCGGGATCCCTGCTCAGTGGGGAGCCTGCTTCTCCCTCTCCCTCTGCCTGCTGCTTCCCCTGCTTGTGCTCTCTTTCTCTGTCCAATAAATAAATAAAACCTAAAAAAAAAAAAAAAAAAGATACATCTACCATATGATCAAGCCATTCCATTCCTAAGTATTTACCCAAGAGAAATTAAAGCATTTGCCCATATAAAGCCTTAGACATTAGTGCTATCAATCGCTCTGATTGTTGCGGCTAGCAACTAGAAACAGTAGGAATGTCCATCAACAGGATAAAGAAACTGGTGTATGTCCATATGATAGAATACTACTCAACCATAAAAATGGGGAAGAAATTAATACATACAACATAGATGAATCTAAAATAATTACAGTGAGTGAAAGAAGCCAGACAAAAAAGAGCACGTCCTATATGATTCCATTTATATTTAAATTCCAGAAAATGCAAACTAATTGACAATAACAGAAAGCAGATCAGTGGTTGCCTGGGGATGGGGAGCTGGAAAGCCAGAAGGGGTAATTACCAATAAGCACACTGTAGCTTTGGGGGTGACGGGTATTTCACTATCTTAATTGTAAAATGTTTCATTGGCGGTCTCACGGATATATACATCTATGCAACCTATAAAATTATATACTCTACATATGTGCAGTTTACTGTAAATCAAATGACTTCAATAAAACATTAAAAAGTTTGAAAATGTAATGCCATTCATATGAATGTTGTAAATATAAATTAAAAGGGAACTTAAGTGGGGACATAAGTCTATGTGCTGGTACAAGTGAATTTGCTCCTACAGTGATTTAGCACAAGGACCTTAAAAATAAAATATGACTAGAAAATACAATGATGAATATCTGAAATCTGAATTGACTGAACCAATAACTTTATTAACTCCTAGTTCTTACTGTGTTATTCCATACAAAATAGGTTATAGATGCATGGGAAGAGAGCACACCCATACATACACCCATATACCTCTACAAATTTCTAAGATTTTTTGACTTTAACAGAAGCCCAGAAGTGGCCCCAGACAGAAACAGGCATAGCCTATCATGATGGACTCTTGTCTTGGTCTTGGGACCTATGTCTCCAGTGACACTTGCAAGTCAGGGAGGGCCCAGCCAGAAGTACAAAGAAGCCAATTCTCACTTTTGCCACTTTTTCTTTTTCTCTCTTTCTTTCTTTCTTTTGGATTTACATTGCCACTTTGAACAAATACATACACTGAGAAACTTTTCCCTTTTCTTGAAGGAAATATTTATATTTTTACAAATATACTTACACTCTCCTCATTGTTGAACCCAATTAAGCAAGGCTTGCAATGGCAAGGTCACATGCTCATCCAGGTGAGAAAAGAGGAAGCAGTGCCAGCTGTCCCCCCACCCCCAGCTCCCCAGGGACCCAGAACAGCCCCACTGCTGCTCCTGCGAGCAAACCTCAGCTGGTGGTGGTATGAAGCCATTCGTGCCTTGGGTTCATTTGCAAAAGTGCAATGTCTTCTATGGAAAAAAATAGCAGTAATAACGCTCAGTGTCTCCAAATTAATTTAGCCACTTAAGTCATGTAAGAAACCAAAAGAAAAGAGGCATTTTTCAAAGCTGTATTCCATATAAGGAACAAAAGGTACAAACTACACTATTTATTGATAAGACTCTTGTGATTAACGCAGACTTAATGACAAATATATTGTGCTCCCAGAGAATCAGAACAAGTTTTTGGTCAATTTTCAACAGCAAATACCCCCACCTGAAAGGACATGTGCATTCTTACTATTAGATGAAACTGCTAACTTGCAAAGGATGCATTGGTTCTTGGCATATGTGTAGTATTTATAATGGAAGAAGGACAGACAAATACTTGCGTTCTTTTAGAAGAGGTATTTGTTTGTGTAAATGATTATTTTAGGAGATGCATATGGGTAGAAAAAGTGTCTTACAATTACTATTATGGAATTTAAAAATGCAAGCTTTCCTTTCCTTAAAAAAATTAGGACATAATAAATTAGGAAATAAAATAATAAAACGTCCTCCTTTTGATCAAGAAAAATATGAAATAAAAAATAATGAGTTTGCTTTCTAAGCAGAGAATCAGCTTCTATAGTAGGAAAATTGTAGAGTCTAAAGTCCTTTGTTTGTTCAGGCCCCATGTTATAAATTGCTTTTCTTTGCTGATAAGAAAAGCTAAGAATTCAGAATATTCATGATCCAGGAAACTAAACAAAAACCTGCCCGTTAACTAATCAGGTTGAGACAAATACGTAAGACTAAAATGTGATTCTATTCAATCATAAGTGACAAATTCCCTAAGTTGTGTTTTTCTGTCATTCAATATAAAGAGATAAGTATTTTCTTGTCAATTTTACTAATTAAGACTATTACATCGACAATGCAATCTTTATCCTTCAGTCTTGAGAGAATTGCTAGGAATCACAGGAACGTTTTCGCAGGAAAAGCAGAACGTGAGTTCAGGAGGGTGGCATGCTTTTTTACCTCCGTTTTCATTCATTGGGCAGAGGTCTCACCAATGCATTTTTCTGTCTGTCTTTACTCCAGAAAGGTAGAAAGAGCTACAGCAGAGTCTGGTGTAGAGGATAGCTATCAGAATCAATCATCTTCCTTTGGCCAAAGAGTTACAAAATTATTAAAGGCACCTGACAGCATCAAAATCGAAATATTCTGGAAAGCTTTGTAGGTCTAAAGTCCGCTCTGGAGCGCCCCCTAGGTGTGATCGCCTCAGGCCAGAATGTGCACTTCAACACCAATCCTCATTTTGCTATATACTTAAGAGAAGGGCTGAGGTTAATATTAGTTCCTGATCTGGATTCTTTGTTGAGGAAAATATGGATTTGATGATTTCAACCCAGAAGTACATGCCTGTTTAGTATTCTACAGGAAGAAATGGACAAAGGACGTGATTCTGTTTTCCAAGGATAAAGACACACACACGAGTCTTCAAAATGAAAGATGTGATAAAAGCAATGCTTTCACGGGACTGATAATGCCAGCAAAGACGGCTGCCATGACTTCAGGTGGCTTAGTCAACTGGCATATCTCAGTGAGAGAGTCAGTTATCTCAAATACCCTGAACCGAGCATGTCAGCGCTGCCATAGCTGGTGGTTAATGTGGAGAATGATACACCCAGGAACTCCTAAGAAGACCACAGTGTGGTGCAAGCCGCTTGATCACCAAGAGTCAGGCTCTCTCCAAAATATCTGAGTATCTCTTTTTTCTCAAAGGGGAGAAAATGATGATGCCATTCTTAACTTATATCTAAGTTCTGCAGTAGAATGTGACAGAGCTGAGCAAAACCAACAAGTGGGTTAAGAATGCACTGGCCATTCCCTTTCAGATTAAAACTCTGAACCTTCCACTATTTGAAAGTGATACAGACAAGGCATGGAATTGCTGGATTCATTCATTGAACAAACTTACTGAGTGTCCGCCATCCCCCAGACACTTTTTTTTTTTTTTTTAAAGATTTTATATATTTATTTGACAGAGAGAGAGACACACACAGCGAGAGAGGGAACACAAGCAGGGGGAATAGGAGAGGGAGAAGCAGGTTTCCTGCTGAGCAGAGAGCCCGATGTGGGGCTCAATCCCAGGACCCTGGGATCATGACCTGAACCGAAGGCAGATGCTTAACGACTAAGCCACCCAGGCGCCCCTCCCAGACACTTTTCAATGTACTTGTGATACAGCCATGAATAAAAATCCCCACCTGCAGGGACCTTACATTCTAGCATGTGTAAGGAAGAGAGGGTCTAGGGAAGAGAACAACATAGTAAATAAGTGAAACCATAGTAAATTAGAAGGCAATAATTTCTATGCTTAAAAAAAAGTGCTGAGCAAGTTCACTAGGGGTCAGGAATGCCTGCCAAAGGAAGGTGGTGGGGAGGATGGTGCAGGTTTCGAATTAAAATAGGGTGATTTGGGGCGCCTAGGTGGCTCAGTCAGTTAAGCCTCTGCCTTTGGCTCAGGTCATGATCTCAGGGTCCTGAGATTGAGCTCCCTCAGTGGGGAGTCTGCTTCTCCCTCTCCCTCTGCCCCTCCCACCTGCTCACATGCACGCTCTCTCTCAAATAAATAAAATCTTTAAAAAAGATAAAAAAATAGGGGTGCCTGGGTGGCTCAGTCGTTAAACGTCTGCCTTCGGCTCAGGTCATGGTCCCAGGGTCCTGGGATGCAGCCCCGCATCGGGCTCCCTGCTCAGTAGGAAACCTGCTTCTCCCTCTCCCACTCCCCTTGCTTGTGTTCCCTCTCTTGCTGTTTCTCTGTCAAATAAAAAAAAAAAATCTTTAAAAAAAAAAGATAAAAAATAAAATAAAATAGGGGATTTAAGCAGGCCATATTGAGAAGGTGACAACTGAGTAAAGGCTAGAAGGAGGTGAGGAAGGAAAGTATGCAGATAATGGGAGGAAAGCAGAGGAGACAGCCAGTGTGGAGACTAGGAGGAGGCTGTCTGGGTGCTCAGAGGGCCAGAGGTGTGGACTGGAGCCACTGTGCATAGGGCCTCAGGAGATGAGGTCTGAGAAGTCATTGGCTGGACCACGCAGATTTTCTTATGACCCTGGCTTTCACTGTGAATGGAGATTTCGCAGGGTTTCCAAAGAGTGGCATGGTCTGGCTTAGATATTAGATGGATCAGATATTTTGGCTACTGTGTTGAAAATTGTGCAGGAGAAAGGGAGGGTGAGAAGTGGTTAGAAAATTATTAGCCTACTCCAGGATGGTAATGAGATATGGAAGTCTCGAGCCGTGGGGTGGTAGTAGAGGAGGTGGAAAAAGTTTTGTTCCCTGGATATGTTCTGAAGGTCGAGAGCCAACGGCATTTCCTAGCGGAGTAGATTTCATATGTGAGAGAAAGAGAGGAACCACAACGGCTCAAGGCTTCTTTCCCTGAGCAGCCAGAAGACCAGATTTGCCATCAGCTGAGATATGGTAGCCTGCAGAAGGAGCAGGTGGAAAGGAGCTCATGTTGGACCTGTGGAGTCTGAGAGGCCCAAGTGTAGATGTTGAGTAGACTGCTGGATAAGCGAATCTGAAATTTAGAACAGAGACCTCAGCTAGAAGTGTACATTTAAAACTTGTTTGGATATAGGCGTTACTCAGTGCCGAGAGACTGGTAAAAGGGTTTCAGTAGAGAGGGGATCAAGCCCTGAGCCCAGGGGCATTCCAGCATTAAGAGGTTGGGAAAGGAGGAGGAAGCAGGAAAGGAGACTGGGAAGAGTGGTCGGTGAGATAGAAGAAAAACCAAGTCGTTTGGTGTTCCAAAAGCCAAGCGAAGTAAGGATACAAATGAAAGTAGGGGTGGGGATCAGTACAATGTGGGAAATGTAGCGATGCCGCAACTCCTGTTTCTGTGGACAGGACTCTGACAGCCTGCTTCACCCACACTGTTCCTTGCTTCAGAAAGCAGGGTCCTGACTTGCTACCCCTGACCAGTAATAAGGGCCGTGTCCGCACTGACAAATCAGGTAGCTCAAGGTTCTCCATCCGTAGAACTTCAAGAATTAGCCTGGCCCAGAGTCACATTCCTTCGGCTACTAACTACAAGGTCCTGGAACTCATTTTATGCAGTATATTACAATGCTGGCCACCTGTTTAGAGAGAAAAATTCCAGAGCTGGTTCATTTCCATAATCAGCCCCGACTCACTCCCTTTCCCCACTGATGATGTCACTTAGTCCAGCACATTCCACATCCAATCCACTCAAGTTATGACACCTCGTGAGCAGGGACTGTCTTATCACTTCTTGATCTCACTAATCCCAGTGCAGCAGACTCTCAATGAGCATTTTGTCAAATTGACCTGAACAACGGGTCCTTGGATTGTCATATGTCTCTCTCCTGTGAGGGCAGAAGGCACAAAAGCTGTACAGGAGGAATCTGCAGTCTTTATATGACCTTGAATGGAAAGAGTATATTTGTACTCCTGTCTTGGCCTGTGAGCAGTGAGGTTTCCGATCGAGATACAAACAATTAAGGAAAGGCAGAAATGCCCCCGAAGCAGGCCAGCACTGGATAAACTCACTCAGCGCCTCTGGCCCCTTGACAACAGGGAATGTCAGTTTCACCCGGAAGCCTAATGAGAGGTGGTCCCATCTCCAGGAATGATGCCTCTCACACATCCTGGATTACACATCCGCTGAGTCACCCACAGGAGTCACCACGCGGCCATGTTCCTTGGGGCCTGGAAGCTTGACACACCCTCCAATCCCTAAACCCACTCCCCCTTTCGTGGAGCAGCACAAAGGCACCGTGGAGTGCAGCTGATTGCCTCAATAATCCAAGAGAGGCATTTCAGGTCTCTGATTTGAGGACATTGTTGTAAATGTCATTTGCATTGAGCAGAACAAACTGCCTTCATTCCATCCCTAGCAGAACGCAAAGAAAATCATGGTTAAGGAAATTGTTTGTCAGAGGATGGCTGAATTCTGATTTAGGAAAAGGTACACAGTCTCTGAGTTCTAGCAAAGGCAAAGAGGAGACAGGGCCATAGTAAGGAAAAATATCACTTGGGTTACTCCCAACTAATAGGATCATATAAAAGTGAAATGGAGAATAAAAGTACGTGATGTTGATGGATTATGATGAGAACTGAGTTAAAGAAAATAAGTGCTTTAAATCATCCAATTCCCCAAATAACATTAGAAACCAGGGAACCAGATGTGTTCAAGCTTATCTGCACCAAATCTGAAAAACACTGGCAAGATTACTAACTGCAATTTCACAATGACATGCTGGGGCCCCAAAAGCAATTCTGAAGACAGCTTGTCTCCTCGCAGAGATAACAGACTCAGACATAATCCAAGTTCCTTCAAAGGGCCAATTCAAGGGTCACAGCCAAGATCAAGTTTGTAATTATAATTTCACCTTTTGCTGGCAGACAGCATGGAGTTAGAGGAGACACTATCCAGAGAGGAGTAATTTTCTCTATAAAATGATTGTCATTAACAGAGTTTATAGGGAAGATGACCATGCCTTTGTGCTTTTCCGAGTTCTGATTTTATGCTACCGTATCAAGTAGTAAACCACAAAATTTAAGGGAATCCAAGCTATTATCACGTTGCCGCAACTTTATGATCTTATAAATACCAACTAAAATACCCACAACAGGGCAACATTTCTCTTCTTTTCACACAAGAAAATTTAAGAGTGTGGTGAGTGCACTGCCTGGGCAACCCTTGCTGTCTGAGAGAGGGTGGTGTTTAGACTCTGAATGCTGCAGTGCAGAAGCAGGACAAGTGTCCTTGCGGTTAGGCTGGGAAGCCGGAGCAGGACTCCTACTGCTATGGGAGCGGGGTCTTCCCTGGATGTCTTTCCAGGAAGGAAACATTCACTCAGCTCCTAAAGGCCACACGGCAGGCTTTGCACCTGCAGACTCAAAAAAGGAAACCTGTACTCAATTAGATCAACTCTCTTGTAATATAGGTGGTGAAAGCGAGAGCCAGACAGGGCGAGTGACCCTCCCAAGATTACAGAGTCAGTTAAGGGTAGAGCCCACGTTCAGTCTGATGTCCTAAATATTGTGGTACAGTTCCTACTTCAATATATTCGTCGTGGGTGATCATACCACCAGCCACCCACCTGCAGTGTGTGATATTAAAGGCTATTAGAAGAGAGAGCTGGGGAGACAGATATCTGACTTGGGCTTGCTATTTCCTGCTTCTTTTGTACTAATTACCACCATTACTGCAAATATACCAAGAAAGCGTTTCTTAGCATAATCTTTATACAGAGCCACATATTATATTACTTTGGGGAGATGTCTAATTACTGCCCCCCCCAATTCCATCAGTGAGGCTAAGCAATATCTGTGTCTTTCCATATCAATATTGTTAGCTTCTGTGCCACAAGCAGAGATGTGATAATTATCACATGCAATCAGATCCCAAGCACAGAATGCAGTTTTCAAATATTGCTGAAAACCAAATCTGCTACATTCTTATGAAACCAAACTTAGCCATAGAACTAATAACACTGGCTTCTGTTGACCTACCTATGATTTGACATCTAAAAGAAAGTAAAAAGAGTAGGATGCCCCGAACTCAGAAGTCAGGGAGGCACCAGTCTTTATTCTCTACGTGGGGAATTTGGTTTTCAGTTATCATTGGGCTGTCTAATGGGTGACGCAAAGACAGACTCAATAAATATGCGCTTTTGGCTCTTTGTATGTACCCGACATGGTTTATGGCCACTGGGGCCTCATTTCCCAGCCCAATTTGAAAAAAGTCAGTCCTATCTTGCTATTAATGATACCCATGATAAGAGAGTAAGTGTCTCTGCTGTCAATTACAACTCAAAAATAGCATGTTTGGGTAAAAATAAGCAAATACATACACACACGCTTTCAACTGAAAACAAATAGTAATAGCCAATCTTGGAAGCAGCTCTTCTTCTGACTGTGGTTTCTGTGCCGACTATTGATTTGTGTTCTCAGAGAGAGTCAGATCCCAGCAGTTGGCCTCAGATGGCAAGTCAGTCTAAGCAAAAACTATGATTCTTCATTCCTCAGCATCTGACATTTAAAGAGAGTGATGTCTAATAAAGGTTTCTTGTCTGAGCTACCCCATTAAAAGGAAAGTATCTATCAGTCAGTCAGTGTGGGTTCACAATACCAAAGAGCCCTGGGACCCAGTAGGAGCAGGGCAAATCTGCAGGGGAGGCCCCATCAGACCAGCCCCCCGTCCCCCTGCTGGGATGTAGATAAGGTTGTAGGACTGAGGCCACCCTCCAACAGCCTCAAATGAACCACCTAAGTGACTCTCCTAATGGTGTTTCTGCTCAACACTGGAGGGCCTCACTTTTTTCCTTTAATGTAGAGGGAGAGGGAAAAAAAATCTGCCCCGTCAAAGCCACACAAGGGAATTCTCTTAAAATAAACAGCGAAATTTAACCGCAGGCTTTTCTTTCCCTGGACATATTTTAAATGTATATAATGTTAGATGGCTGCGGGAAAAATGACAAATGTCTGTTTTCGTTAGACTCCCCAAGTGCATAGATCTAATTGACAGCATCTCCTAGTCATGGAGGAACTTCCAGCTTCAGGGTTTCCATAGCAACGTGTCCCCACAGCTGGCGCTGCACGGCTCCAAGTCATCATTCACAGGAACCCACGTTCTAGACACCCTGTTAAGTCATCCAGGAATTTCAACATCCCAAAGGTTACCAAATCCAATTTCCCAAGCAGGTCGAATTTCCTGCGTTGCGGGCTAAGCTTCCAATTCAGAACTCCAAGAATTCTTTGTTAAATTTATACGGGTTTCTTTTTTCCTTCCAGGCTGTCCCTGCAGCATAAGTATTGTATATTTTAAGGCTATAAGTCTTAAATTGTCCTGGTTAACTCTCTTTCATCTCCCTCTGATGAAGTAACATGACACCCTTCTCTTCTGGGAGGTACCGCTCCCCATGTTCAGTCACCTAAGATGAACCATTGCAAGGAACACTAGGTTCACAGGTCCCCAGATGAGGTGGGAGGAGGGAAGAAGCAAGGCCTCAGAGGCCCAGGAAGGGGCCAGTAGGGGCTGCGCTCTAGAAGGCTCTCCACCTGCCCCACACCCAGCGGCTGAGGGGCCGGAGCCCCCCAGAACGGTACCCTTTCCTAATGCAAGCAAAGAGGATGGGCATATGCACAGACATGACAGTATGTAACACACTTAGCACACCTTTCATTTCATCCTCAGAGCCTGATGACAGAATTCTTATTCGTCCTAAATTATACTGAGTGAAACCAAGGTTAAGTACCATGCTCAGGGCCACACAGACTATAAATGGCAAAGCCAGGATTTCAAAGTAAGTCCTCCAGCTGCCATGCCCACTTTTGGCCCACCATGCTCAACAATGGAGGAAAATATGCAAACTGGGAGTGCCCTGACCTCTTCAAAGGGGAATGCCTGCTGGACACAGAAAGGGTGGGTTCTGCTCTTAAAACCATCCAATTAGAGGAATTTCTCACTAACTGCTACCTGCACAGGGCCCACTGGCACTTAAAAATCCTTTGTCCCTTAAATGTGTATGTCGCCACCTTCTGGGCTGTGACACAAACAGGATCTTCATATTTCACCCAGACGAAATGACAGCCACCCTGGTCGTTCTCTGTACATAATGCTCTGTGTTCAAACAAGACGGTTTGGATCCATGCTAATAGATTCTTATCAGTTAATTGAATCAGTCACTGTTCATTTACCTGGCACCTCCGACGGGATCTACAAACAGCCCTTCACAATCAAGATCTTCCGGAAATTAGATGGATACGTGAGTGGCTTCCTTCAAACCATACCATGCCCACAATGGGAAAGGCATGCTCAGGTCTCATATTCCTATGTGAGGGAAAAAAAAGTATTTGTTAAGCATAGGACGAGGGTGAGTTTAGGACTTACCCACTGTAGCTTCTCTTAATTGAAATATTGTGTCACAAGGGCTTTGTCTTCATTATTTTTTTTTAATAAAGGAAGATTTTAATACATAGGGGAAGTATCTAAGTATGAAGTCAGTGGCTGAATGAATTGGGGAGACTCATCAGTCACTAACCGGTCCTCAGAAATGAGGATGTCTAACGTATGGCCTAGCAAAGAGGTGCTGATGACCATGAGTGACAGCTGAGCGGCTCAGCACCTCCCCTTGTAATTCACATACAACAGACAGTGATGAGCTTAAAGGCAAAAGGGCTGTAGACACAGAGGTCAGTGTCCAAAGCTTTGAAATGTGACAGCTCAAATACAGCAAAGGAAAAAATTTTTAAAAGAAAGAAGAAGAAAAGAAGCCAGAAGACCATTTATTCTTCATTTCCCCTTGGGAAAAAGGGGTTTTTTTCCAGGCATTCTCCCAAGAATCCTATCTTTTCCCCCCCCCTCCTAACTAAATCATCTGGTCAAGAACATATCTCAGAATGTGCTCTTTCTAGTTGGAAATTCCAGCCACCCACCTGCAACCAAACAGGAGGAGGCATGGGGGGGAGAAAAGTACTTGTAGGCTTAGAGCGGGAGAGCAGATAGAATCCACTCATTTATTCATTCTTTCAAACAAATATTTATTCAGGTCTTACTCTGTGCCAGACACTGGGGACAGAATAATAAACAAAATATTCCCATGAAACACACACACTGGTAGAAGAAGACATAGTAAACAGAAATATTTCTGTCAGGTAGCCATAAGGAGTGGTGGAAAATAAAATAAGGTAATGAGGAAAGGGTTTTTATTTTATACAGGGATGCTACAAAGCCCGCCTGATGAGATGGCATTTGACCACAGACCAGAAGTAAGGAAGCAAGCCATCTAGATATGCAAAGGCAAGAGTGATACAGCAGAAGAAAGAACCCATGCAAAGGCCCTGAGGTGCTATCAGAGTTGGTACTGTTTGAGCCAAGGAAGAGGGCCAAGGAGCTTGAGGAAAGTGACCATGGGTTATAGACTGGGATCCCTAGGAGCAGACTCTAAGAATGAGGTGATCAATTAGGAAGTGTATTGCAGGGCGTGTGCTCAGGACCAACACATATAAAAGTAAAGGGGAGGAAGCAGGATTAAACAAAAGAAGTTGGACCATAATGTGATCTTTAAAAAAAAAAAAAAAGAAAGATTGTATTTATTTATTTGAGAGAGAGAGAGTGCGTGAGTGAGAGCAGAAGCAGGGGAAGCAGCAGAGAGAGAGGGAGAAGCAGACTCCCCACTGAGCAGGGAACCCTGGGATCATGCCCTGAGCCGAAGGCAGTCACTTAACCATCTGAGCCATCCAGGCGCCCCCACAATGTGATCTTGACAGAGAACTCAGGTGGCCCCTCAGGGAGCTCACAAGTTGGATGGCCCCTTAGAGTTGCCAGGCTCTATGCCCATGTATCCACCAGTCATCAGATGCAGGCTGCCCCAGGACAAGGGCCTGGCCTTGGGGGAAGCAGTTTTCCCCATTGGTGGGCAATTTCCACAGGGGCCCAGAGGCTGCAGGGAATAATTCAGTCCTGATGAGGGGGACACACCAGAGTGTTCTCCACACCAAGGGGGAGAGTGTCAAATGGGTAAGCACAGAAATACACCAGGAACTGGATTATTCCAAAGCCATTAGTTGAATTTTGGCTTACCATGGGCAGTCATTGGAGGATTTGAGAGGACTTAGATGTTAAAAGGATCCTTCTAGCCGTTGGTCTGCGACAGACTGTGGGGGTGGTATGTTACAAATAATCACATCATTGGTACAGCACTTAAAGGAAACAAAAACTGTGAAAGAGAGAAAAAAAAAAAAGTTCTCAATAAGGGCAGCCAAGTGCCCCCAGAATCTCAGGTGTTGTTGGGGAGCCCCTGCCAGCAGTAGAACAGGAGGGAAGTGGCAGCAGAGAGCAGATCTAGACAGAGGCCACGAGAACAAGGCTCAGCCATTCCCATCTGGAAAAGCACTGGAAAATCTTTCACACAGATGAATCAGAGGTTCAAATAAACTTCTTAGTGTGTTTCGGGCAAGAAAATAAAGAGGGTTAGAGTCTCTTTGAGGGTTCTCAGGACAGCTGAGAAGGTAGGTCCTGGTGGTGCTCAGGAAAGGTGAAATTCCTCAGGGAGCTATGAAAGAGAGAATGGGGCATCCTTCTGATCCGGGGCTGTGGTTCTCAGAGTTGCGATGTATTGCAACGGTCTGAAGAGCTCACAGAGAACACAGCAGCCCAGGTGCATTTCCACAGCTTGGCCCTGGGTCTCCGTAGGGCTCCTAGTTTCCCGGTGAGGCTGGTTCCCACAAAAGTTACAGAACCACTGAGTTGGGAGATCCCTGTATGGTGTGCCAGTATTTGGACGGGCTCCCCTCCCAAGGAAGAAACAACCAAAAGACATCACTGCCCTTTGGTTCCCATTCAAAAATCAGTGTCCATTAATGTCCACATATTATATGCAGCATTTCTGTCCTCTACCAAAAGGTGGATTCACTATTTATTTGAAAGAGCCTCCAAACTGGTGAGTCTGCTTGGTGACAGGAGCAGGTGAGAGCAGAGTTGCCAAGACTTTGCTGCTGAGTCTCTGCTGGCACAACCCAGGGACCCACGGGTTCTACACAGGATGGGGGAACTGGGCACAATATGGTTCAAACCCTTAACACCTTCATAAAGAAAAATAGAATAAAATGGGCTACAGAGGTCCTCCAATCATGAAACTATCATTGGGGCATGAAGTGAAAGTTTCTCCTTATATTCTTTTAAGATTTATTTATTTATTTTGAGAGTGAGAGAATGCACACACAGTGGGGAGAGGCAGAGGGATAGAGAATCTCCCGAAGACTCCCCACTGAGTGTGGAGCCCGACAGGGGCTCAATCACACGACCCTGAGATCATGACCGCTGAAGCCAAGGGACAGACGCTTAACCAACTGAGCCACCCAGGCGCCCCCTCCTTATTTTTTGACAGAAAAACAAAACTCAAGCAATCTGATTCCCAAGCAGAGGGGCTTGAAGCAGACCCTACAGGGCTCTCCTTCCATGTTATAATTAGAGGGCCAGACTCCAGGGGCCCCGGCAAGAAACGACAGTGACAGCCCACTAATCCCCTCTGTTCCAGTGAAAAAGTAACACTCCGACCTGGTGGTGTCGTGGGTCTCAGGCTGCATAAAGGGACTTTTCGGTAATAGGAATGCAACTTTATTTTTAATCAACAAGGAGTGGAAGGGGATGGGGACACAAAAATTTATGACAGATCTAGTTTCATTTTCAGAAAACTTGTAAACACTGACCCAAGGTCTACACGGCCTCAGTCAAACTCCCATGGATTAGTAAAGCTTACAGAGAGGCAACTTGCCACATAAAACCTCAGAAATATGTCCACCAATTATCCAACCAATTGAAAGAACAAGGCTTTATCCAGAAGACCAAGAGCTGAATTAAAGCACTGTTGCTGCAGCAACTATTTGATAAGGAGGTAAATTAGAGGGCGTCTGGGTGGTTCAGTGGGTTAAGCATCTGCCTTCGGCTCAGGGCATGATCCCAGGGTCCTGGGATCAGGCTCCCTGCTCAGAGGGGAGTCTGCTTCTCCCCCTCCTTCTGCCCCTCCCCCCTGCTCATGCTAAGACTCTCTCTCTCAAATAAATAAATAAACTCTTTAAAAATATATATCTAGGGGCGCCTGGGTGGCTCAGTCGTTAAGTGTCTGCCTTCGGCTCAGGTCATGATCTGAGGGTCCTGGGCTCGAGCCCTGCATGGGCCTCCCTGCTCGGCGGGAAGCCTGCTTCTCCCTCTCCCACTCCCCCTGCTTGTGTTCCTGCTCTCGCTATCTCTCTCTCTCTCTCTGTCAAATAGATAAATAAAATCTTTAAAAAAAATAAAAAATATATCTAATAGAGAACAAAACCAAGAGAAGCATAAACAGAGGACAAGCGTTATTGCTACTATACTATTTATTAGTAGATATACTATACTAATTTTTAAACCAAGTTATATTAACAATGGAACAACTGAAGTCACAGGCTAAATTACTAAAGAACAGAAAAGGAGAAGTTACAGAAAGAAGACAAAATGCAAGAACTTTTCATATGCCATCAAGAGTTTAAAATACTGCATTTCACTACATCTGGATGATTACATGTGAGTGCTCCTTGCTGCCTTCAAACCATTGCTGTAATTGTTACAAACAGAATATTGATGCTCCAACCCTCACTAAGAATAAAGACAACAGGGCCCGCACAACAAAAAGACTAGATAAAAGAAAAACGATTATGAAGCTGTGTGCTGCTTGATGGGGTGACTAACCGGGACTGTGGAAAGAAAGGCAGTTGAACAGGTCGGGGAAGGGCAGCTGAACAATAGGAAACCCACAGAAGAGCCCAGGACAGCGGCTGCGAGTGCAGGAACTCGGCACTGAATAAAGTGCTTAAGGGGCAACCTGCGGCAATCCACCACCACCACCCCCGCCAGACGCCCCCGCCTGTGGCCAATACGCCCACCACCCCAAATATTCAGAGACCCTGGAGTATGCCCACAGGAACTCTGCTATGAACATATATAGAATGGCTTAAGCAAAATCTATGATACATACTATCTATGCAGTCTTCACGACATAGCTCTGAAGGTCACATGCTGGTTAGTTAGTATAGCAATTGGGTTTCTAACCCAGCCAATCTTATCATAAAGCTCCCTTTTAACTTACTATTTAAAAGACTTTATTTATTTGTTTATTATCTATTTATTTATTTAGAGAGACAGAGAACACGCATGCACACATGTAGGAGAGAACAGGGAGAGGCAGAGGGAGAGAGAGAATCTCAAGCAGATGCCACCCTGAGCGCAGAGGACGACATGACCCTGAGATCATGACCTGAGCGGAGACCAAGAGTTGAACCCTTAACCCACTGAGCCACCCAGCGCCCCAATGTCCCCTTTGAACTTTTCACTTTCATGCTGTACTGTATAATAGAGATGAGAAAAGGAAAGCAGAGCACAATAACTGTAATGTTAGAAGATAATTTTTTAAAATTTTAAAATAGCAAAACTTACAGGATCCTGACCCAGCAGACCACATGTGTCAGATTAGAGCATTAGATGATTCTGTTACAATATAAAAGCAGAAATAGTGATGCTGAGCATTCCACTTAAAAATCTTAGGGGAGGTGTGCCTGGGTGGCTCAGTTGTTAAGCATCTCCCTTCGGCTCAGGTCATGATCCCAGGTCCTGGGATGGAGCCCTGCATCGGGCTTCCTGCTTAGCAGGAAGCCTGCTTCTCCCTCCTCTACTCCCCCTGCTTGTGTTCCCTCTCTCGCTGTCTCTCTCTCTGTCAAAAAATAAATAAAATCTTTAAAAATTTTTTTTTTAATTTTAAAAATCTTAGGGGAAAAAATGGAAAATAACACAGACGAATGACATAACAAAGTACACATAAACAAATAGAAAAACAGTAAAATTAATAAATCTAAAACCTGGTTCTCTGGAAATACTAATGAAAGAGACAAACTTGTGTTGGGACGAATGGAGACAAAGAAAGAAAAGCCTAAATCAAAAAAATTTGAAAGAAGTATGGAGATGGAGCTAGCCAAGTACAAAAGACTGCTTTAAATCATAAAGGAATATCCTGCACACTTGTAAAATTCTGCCATTGAAAAACTCACTGAAAAGGATAATTTCCCATAGGACTATAAAATGCAAAAACTGACACAATAAGTAGAAATAGGAATAGGCTAAAAATTGATAGATAAATTGGAAAATTTTTAAGGGATTACTCAGAGAAAGGGCTGTTTTCCTCTATTTTGCACACCGACTTGTTTTCATACCTGGCACTCCTCCAAGTGGCAGGCAGACATGGCAGACGCTTTCGGTGAAGGGCATCAAGGCTGGCTACCCAGCTGAGAAGTCATGGAGGGAACAGAGATCACAGATTCTTTCTCCAGTCAATATACATACTACTAACAAGCTAGATACAGAATAAGAGCTAAAGAGACACCAACAAATGGCCGTAGAAAGCTTGGGCTCCCAAAGGGGTCAACCAGCTTACGGTAATTAAAGGCTCACTCAGGAAATCCCTGCAAGGGTTTCTCCTTGGCTCAGAGCTGTGCTTGGCCCTAAAGCAGATGATGAGGCTAGGACCAGAGCAGCCAGTGAGCCATGAAAGGACCTATCCTCCTCCAAACTCACAGAAAGAGGTCATGGTAGTTAATGTGGCTCAGTGTTCCTGAAAAGCAAGACGAGGAATCACAGTGGGGTATAATCTGCTATACTGCTCAGCCCTGGAACCCTAAAGTTTCTTTGGGGTTTTATTTCTTTTTTAATTTTTTAAAAGATTTTATTTATTTATTTGAGAGAGAGAGGGGGAGAGAACACAAGTCGGGGGGAGAGGCAGAGGGAGAAGCAAACTCCCCCTGAGCAGGGAGCCTGATGCGGGGCTCGATCCCAGGACCCCGAGATCATGACCTGAGCCAAAGACAGATGCTTAACCAACAGAGCCACCCAGGCGCCGTGCCCCTCTTTTGGGGTTTTCTTAAACACAGGAACCTAAATACCAGGAAAGGGATAGCAGGAGCTGGTGAGCTGGCTCGGCGTGGGCTTCTTCATGCTGCCTCCTGTCACCAAGCTGAGGAGGGGGACAGTGGCTAGACTGTTGGGCTCTGCTCCTCCCCCATCTGCACAGAAGTCCAGCAGCACAGCAGAAGGAGGCCATGGGCAGCAGTCAATAGTTTTTCTTAGTTGTAACACATTTTAGAGAAATAAAGATAAGGGCCCAAACCAGATTCTCAGTCAAGACTCCGAACTGTAAACAGTGGGGAGTTTTTCTGGAATTTTGGAAAAATCATGTACTCTTTGGAAAGGCAAGGTCAACAGGTCCTAGGCTAGGCCTTGAGAAATACCACCCAGAGCCATTATGGTTCCAGTTAGAAAGTTGCTACTGCCCGAACCCACACCCACATCCACATCACCTCTGACTCTCCTCCTGCCACAGAGTGGGTGCCCCATATCCTGCCTGGTTGCCCAGATGGCTCACATGTGACTGGTAGAATCTAAGTTGCGTGTCTACACCCTAGAGCAACGGAAGTTGGAAATGTAAGGGGGTGGTGGTAGTGGTGGTGGTGGTTTTACGATTTGTTGTGAGAAAGGCAGGATTTACAAAATAGATCATTGTCAAACTCTGAAGGGAGACGAAATATTTAGAGCATCTGTGAACAACCAATGTTGATTATAACAGCTGTGGGCAAGGCACCTCAGTTCCTCTCCTATAAAAGGGAGCATACAATAATCTCCCTTAAGTGATCCGAGAATTAAATACGTCTGCACGTTGCAGAGACTGACGCGTCATTCTCCCTGAGCGTCAGTTCACAAGGACACTTGCCCTAAATGTACATGCGAAATGGATACTGGCTCTTCCTGAGTGTGTTGCCACCACAAAGACAGCACATTTGAAAATGTCATTCCATATTCTGTCCTGGTGTAGGACAAAACATTACCCAAAATATTCACAAAGAGTCTGGCTGTAAAGTCAAAATAGCCAACCAGTGACCCAAGAAGACACCCAACATAGAATTAGAAGCCACATCGCTTCTCCTTAAAAGGGCAAGAACACAGTAATGCTGCGACAGATGCTGTACCGTGAGTTCACGTCCGGCCAAGCCATGGAACAGGCACCATGACGACAATGGCAGAAACCAAGGCAGTCCCCAGACACTGAGCATGTCTTCCGTGCTTTTTTCTTTTCAATGTTATCACACTGACTTGGTACATCAATCTTAGAGGATGGACATTATGGGTTCCCTCTTTTACAGATAAAACGCAGAGGTTGAGAATGTTCAAGGATTACTCCAAATGAGGAGGGATTAAGAATTTGAATCCAACTGTAGCTTGACCCCAAAGCTTTGCTCTAGCAAATCCTTGCCAGCTCTATGGCCTTCTGTGGCTTGGCTGTAGCCCGTTTCCTTTGCCCACATTCCACCTGTAGTGTGACAGGGCCTGCATGCCAGGTGATTCCTTCAGCTCCCCCTTCTTCAGAACTCCACGCTCCTTCCTGGCACTGACATTTTCCTGTTTTTCAAACTTGGTGTCGGAGTGTGACACAGTGAGCTGGTCTCTTCCTTGCCACTGAGCTCGGGGTTCTCTCAGGGCTCTGCTGACCACTTTTGGCCTGAACCCAGGGAAGCCCACACCCGGTAGCTGACCATAAGAAAGTGGATGGATTAACCACAAAAGGGGCAAAGTTCACTTTTGGCCTCTTGATTTCAGAGCATCCCTGTGTAAAACAGTTAAGGATACCAAGCGGAAATTGTCAGTGCATTTCAAAGTTCAATCACTCCCCCACCAGGCAAGTGTTCAGTGCTTATTCTCCTTGTGATTTCCAGCTTATCAGGGCTGCTGTGATAGCAGTCTGTGCTTCAGATCATTAGCTACTTGCTCCTTAAATGGAATCCGTTTGCTAAATATAACCAGGAACCTTCAGTAGTTTGCACTAATTATGTTGGGCTGCATTGTTAAGGTAAATAACAGAAGAAACACACACACACACACACACACACACACACACACACATATGAAAGCCGTAATTTTCCTGTTTGCCCCAGACAGTAAGCGCTTTGGGCATTTTTTAACAGGCTTATCCAGTTATCTGTTCAATGGGATGATGGATCATGGGTCCTGCTCCAATGAGAGGCTCACAGCTGGGCAACAATCAATCACACTCTCCCCTCCTACTGAAAGGTGAGGAGCTGGGATTCCTCAGGGTGTAGATTTCAAGTTGGGAATCCAGTCACATGTTTCTCTTGGGAGGAGGCCATGTAGTAGGAGACTGGTCTGATTGTCAGAGGCTCTACCATGTTTTTGGACAGCCCAGAACCATAGAAGGGGGAAAGGGACCTATGTCCTAGTCTCTCTGCTATTCTGTGAAGGGAAACAAGAGCTGTCTGGTCCAACAGTCCAATAGTCACCTACCAGACCAGTGGCTTTCTAAGCTCTGTGGAGGTTAGGATCTCGGAGCATCATGGGATCATAAATGGAGGAGCATTTATTGAGCATGGATTGAGATATGAGTGGCTGGCCAGTGTATGGCTCTCCACCACTTTGTCAGCCAGAGGATCCTCAGGATGGCCCGCTTGAACCCAGCACAGAGATTATAGTCATCAGTACTGTTATAGCATTGTATGGCTAGCCACACTCGTGGTGACAGAGCATCATGTATACAGAAATTGAATTACTATGCTGTAACCTGGACCTAATGTAACATTGTGTGTCAGCTATACTTAAATTGTAAAAACTTTTTTAAAAAAGAACGCAATTTGTTCCCTGTATTTGTTCCATTATAAAAATGTCACTTGCCTTCTGGGACCTCTCTTTCTTGTGGACTTAGAATATACTTCCCCAAACTGCCTCAGTTTGGCCCAACGTTGCCAAGCAACATCTTCATTCCAAAGCTGTGATAGATGGAGGGGGTACTGAGGCTCTGCTGGGCTTTGAAGAGTGATTTTTCACGGGCAGAAGATATGTGAGAAAGACACAGCCCATATCCCAACTGGAGGTCAACACTAGACCAAATTCTAGAATAGGGATTGCTGGGCCTTCCCCAACACTTCATTCCTTTTAAAGGACACCTACAAATTGTCGTTGTTTGTTACTGGATGGGATAACGGTTCGTTGTTATGTAAGAAAACGTTTGTGTATTTTAAGGATGTCATATTATCAAAGAAAATAGGAGTAAAATGACATGGTGTTTGGAATTTGCTCTAAAGTATCTCAGCAAAGGAGAGAGATAGCTAAAGCAAATGTGGCAATATCTTCATAATTGTTGAATCTTGATGATGAAATGCAAGGGTTCATTTTTTTCTTAATTTCCTTAAGTCAAATTTTTAATTTTTTTAAATTTGTTTTTTAGATTATTTTAAATCTTCCTTCAACTACTGCATGTATATATGTATATGTACCTCAACAATCCTTGGAGAGATTGCTCTCTCCCATAGAAGAGAAATGATCTAGAATGCACATAGCCAAAATGCCCCTGTGAAATGCTCAGGAAAATCTGAACATGTTGAAAACTCAGATGTCTTTGAGGTGAATTTCATCTCTGACCACCAGCGTGCGATGAAGAGACCAATGTGCTAAAACAACATTTCCAGAAAGCTCTTCTGCACAACACCAGGCTTATGACAAGCTCCAAGCAAGAAATGGTTCCACTGTCATGTACACTTAGGAAACAGATGCACATGGGCTCCCGCTCAATGAGTGGTCATGGCCATTAGCACTTTAAAGGCTCGGCTGAATCCTTCAGGGACAAAAGTAAAAACATCCTGTTGTTCTCTTACCTTGTTCTGCTGGAGAGACTGAGAGAGGAGGGAGAGGTCCCGGGCCCCAGGAAAGGAAAGGAATGTACATCCATCCGTCCCTCCGGGCCTTCAACATACACCAGACTTTGTGTTAAGTGGCTTTCCTGATGTCTGCAGTAAGTCCTCATTATGCATTCGCTCAGCACCCTGTATTTCCCCAATTGGAACATGGGTAATGCTTTACTCTTGACTTCCTGTTCAGTAACTGATCTCTCCTGTCATATCGTGAACTGCCCATGGGTAAAGTCTGTATCTTGTGTTCATCACTGATAACTGCCATGGTCTCCTTTTCATATAACATAATTCTTACCAAATTATGGATGTTCCATAAATATTTGCTGGGTAAACAGAGGTGCTATCTCATTGAATCCTCAGGACGGCCAGAGGAGATATCAGTCTCCCAATTTTATAGATGATGGCTGGAGACAAGTGGAGATGAAATAGTTTGTCTCAACTCTTTACAACAAGGAAATGGCATATCTGGCATTCAAAATCAGTTTTGTTAACCCTTAATGTTCTTGTATCCCTTCACGAATAAAGATTGTAAAACAAAATGGCAGCAATTCTGAACAATAGAGTAAGGAAAGGGAAAAGTAGTAACTTTGCAGTGGAAAAACTTGCAGTTGCTACCTTACCCAAAGTTAACATGGCCTGTGATAAGGACGCCCTGTGATATTATGTGATATCCTCTGACAGGACGTGATAAGAAGGGCACATCTCCAGATTTTTTCCCCGCAAGCCCAGACTTCCCTCTAATCATGAGAAGACATCAGACAAACCTACATTGATGGACATTCTACAAAATACCTGACTGATACTTTTCAAAAGTGTCAAGGTCATACGAGCAAAAGATTGAAAACCATCACAGACCACAGACTGGAGTAGACCAAGGAGAAACGGCAACAAAATGCAATGTGGAATCCTGGACTGGATCATGGAACAGAAAAAGAACATTAGTGACAGAGGAAATCTGAATAAAGTCTGAAGCTTAGTGAACAGTATCTTACCAATATTCACTTCTTCGTTTTAGTAACTGTACTTTGTGTAAGATTTTAACATTAGGGAACACAGAGTATGGGAAGGGTATTGTGTTAGTTGCACATTGCCGCCATATTAAATTACCACAAACTTAGGACTGAAACAATACACACTTACGATCTAATAGTTCTGGAACTCAGAAGTCTGAACTAAAACTAAGATTTTGGCAAAGCTGCATTCCTTCTGGAAGCTCTAGGGGAAAATCTGTTTCTTTGCTTCTTTTTATTATGGTGAATTATACCTAGGACAAAATTTACCATTTTTTCCATTTTTAGGTGTTCAGTTCAATGGCATTAAGTACATTCACATTGTTGGCAACCATCACCACCATCCATCTCCCAAACATTTTCATCTCCCCTTACTGCCACTTTGGGCCCATGAAATGATATGTTTACTTGCCTTTTCCAGCTTCTAGAGGCTACCTACATTTCTTGTTTCATGGCCGCTTCTATCTTCACAGCCTGCAGAGCAAGCAAATCTCTCTTTGGCTCTCCAATCTGCCTCTCTCCCTTATAAGGACCCCTGTGCTCACACTGGGCCCATCAGGATACTGTAGGATAATCTCCTCATCTCAAGATCTTTAATTTATTCATAGCTGCAAAGTCCCTTTTGCCATGTAAGGTGACATATTCACAGGTACGAGAGGTCAGACTTGGACATACTGGGGGAAGGGCATTATTCTTTCTCCACAGGTATTTAGGAACCATGTATTATCTTTGCAACTTCTCTGTAAGTCTAAAGTTATTTCAAAATAAAATGTTTTAAAAACACAGTAATAACTGCATGATCATCTATGATATACATAGATTGCCTCAAAATACATATTCACAAATTCTCAAAGTTGAATAGGAACTTAAAGATTTTTCTGTTATTGACCAAATTTTGACAGTCCTTAAGGAATGATAATATATGGAGTAATAGGTAAGTTTATCTGAAAGTGACCCCTAGAGATCTTTCTGGAAAATGCTTGGCACTGAGTTTGCTGAAGCCAGGAGCTCCTCCAGCCACTAAGTGCAATATCAACCCAGGGCAATATTAAAGTAATCGATTTAAAACCTGGATCTTGCACAGCTGGAAAAATATTTCTTTCCCATTATCTTCCCACAAAAACAGCTTCTGGAATCAGAGGTCTTTGACCTCAGGCCAAAACCAAAGAAGTGCTCTATAAAGAAAGTAGTTGAGGGGCATCTGGGTGGCATAGTCAGTTAAGCATCTGACTCTTGATTTAGGCTCAGGTCATGATCTCAGGGTCATGAGATCGAGTCCCTTGTGGGGCTCTGTGCTCAGCTTGAAGTCTGCTTGAGATTATCCCTCTCCCTCTGCCCCTCCCACTCGTGTGTGCTCTCTCTCTCTCAAATAAGTAAATAAATCTTAAAAAAAAAAAAAAAAAGAAGAAAGAAAGAAAGAAAGAAAGTAGTTGATGTTCCGGGGGGGGGGACACCTCCTAAGATGAGTGTGATGAATTTGGAAGGAGAAGCTGAACAGAGTGGAACCAACTCCAGAACTTTCCAATAAACACTGAAAAAAGGGGATAAAGAAAGGAAAACCAGCAGGACAGCTATCCTGGAGGAAGTTCACCTCCCAGGCAAGGACCTTCTTATTATTTGGGCCATCCTGGGGGGTCCCCAGCCTTCCAGCCTGCTCTACTCCTACATACCTAACAAAGTAGCCAGCCTCTGCAAATGCCTCTCCCACTTACAGCGTAGCCACAATTGACCTGTCCAGGCAAAGAAGATGCCTGGAAAACAGACCCATCTTTATTTATAAATATGCAACAATTTGAGTGTATGGTAATGCAATTTACAGAGGTGAGGAAGATGAGGGGATATTAGTTTGCAGGAGGTGATAAAGACCAGGAAACGGACAGCGGAAATTCAGAATTCTCTTTTAGACATGTTAATGTGGGTACCAGAAACCAACATCAATTCTGGAAAAAAATACAACTGTTTTCAACACTCCTCTCAAAATCAAAATCTCTCAGATCAAGTTAAAAACAAAATACAAGTATACGCTTTTATAGGACAAAACCAAATCCAAGTAACGTTGGAAAATGAAAATTAAAAGTACTCCAGGTGAGAGTGGCTGCCTACAAAAGAAAATACCCAAGGGAGGTAGCCATTTTAGTATCAAAGGAGAATTCAAGGCAAAATGCATTAAGCAAAGAAAAGGTTACTTTACACAGAAAGTATAACCTATAATGAAGACTAACAATCACGAACTTTCGGAAGGGAATGAATTACACGGCATCAAGGTGTAGGGCCAAAACCATTAGGAACGCAGGAGAAAACTGACAGAAACCATAACTGTGGAAGGCTTTTAGTGCTACCAAATGTCAAAGACAGATTAAGTAAGCCAAACACAAATAAAGTAAATAAACAAGTAAATAAGGACATGATGATGGTAAACAACATGATGAATGGAGGTGGAGGAACTCTACGGCACACACTTGGAATAGTAATCTTAACCTAGCTCCTGCTCTTTCTCCCACCTGCTCACTCCATTCACACCCTCCTCTTCCCTCTCCCGCTACTTCTGGTCACATCACTTTCTTAGGAAAGTGAGGAAACTGAACCATATATATATATATGTTTCAGGTTGCTCCAAATCCCTATAGAATGATGGAGAACATAAATAAATAATCAAGGAAGTTAAGGGGAAAAAACGTTCTGTGTTGGTAGAAGAAGCCCTTCTAGCTGCAGACCCCAAGTGGTGCTGTTGCCCTTGCCCAAGGCAGAGCCCCGAGCCTTCTAGGGGATGGTTTAAGAACTTCTCTATGACCCTATTATTTCTATTCGAGAGGCACAGCCTGCCTTGGCCACTGATGGAACTTGATAGCTCATCAGCCTTTGACTTTGGGATGCAGGAGGAACATTTTGTTATTATCTGAAAATTGCCTCACTATTTTTCCTCCCATGTATGAGTTTTGTTATGTATCTTACAGGGATTCTGGACAGTTCTTCCTGATCTAACATCTTCCCAGATGAGACCTGGGAAGATCTGGTTTTGGCCTTTTGAAGTCAGACAACTGTGAAGTTTGAGGGAACAGTCTGTCTGACGAACCTTTCAGTACCACCTGCAAATGTTAGAGGTTCCCAAAACCACACTTAGGTTTGATGATTTGCTAGAAGGACTTACAGAACTTACTGATAGCTGTTGCAGTTACGGTTTATTACAGGGGAAGGATACAGATTAAAATCAGCTAAAGAATGAAGCACATAGGACAGAGTCCAGGGGAAGAACCAAACACAGAGCTTCCCCCTGTCTTCTCCCCATGGGGCCAGGACACAATTACTCTTCTGGCAATTATGCCTAACAAAGTGAATGGAGTATTGCTAACCAGGGAAGCTTACCCAAGCCTCGTGTTCAGAGCTTTCACTGGGGCTCCATCATTTGACTGCCTACATGGTTGATCTCAACCTCCAGTCCCTCCAGAGTTCGATGGATCCTGCTTGTCCCAAAGCCCCCACCAACAAATACCTCGTTGCTGGTCTTTCTAGCTTGGCAGTCCCCACCCTAAGACTGTCTAGTGTGGTCAGCACCCAATCTAAATAATTTTGTTAAACTACCTGGCATGACCCAAGGCCCCACTGTAAACAAAGACACTCCTACCAGGCATGACATTCTAAGAAGACAAAGGCCAGATCTCTTTTTAGGCAAGATTAAATTCTTGACTACACAGAGGTACGAGGCCTACAGCTCAGGAACAGTGTCTGGAGAGTTGAAAGAGACCAGGGCCAGATGATAATGATGTGAATGTGAATAGCACTAGCTGGGATTTACTAAGCTTTTCTATGTGTCAGGCACTGTGCTACCTCCTTTCATGGAATACCTCGCTGAGGTGTCACCCCACCACCACCACCCCAGAATAGGTGCTGATATTCTCCCCAGGGTGTGGGGGGAGGAGGTCATAAGGCCATGTGATCAGGTGGTCAGGTGTGCTGAGACTTGGCTCCTCCCTCTGTGGCCTCCACTTTTAAAGGAGATGGGCCGAAGGTGCCCTGTACACAGCAGTGACTAAAGCATGGACCAGCCTCAAATTTCTAGTGTTGGTAACTCTGGGCACCTGCTACTAGATGAAAGTCCATGAAGGCAAAGAGTCTAAACTGTTTTCTTCATTCCTGTGTCTTCAACCCTGAGAAAACTACCTAGCACAAAGTGAACACTCTATACATCTTTGGTGAATAAATGAAACTTATCTAGCTAAGCCTCATTGCCTAGTATTGAAGATAGGAGAAAACCTATCTACCACTAGAGATGTTGAAAGGATTAGTGTGTTAATGCGGTAAGGCCCTGGCACCAGGAAGTGTCCAGTAAAGATACCAATTACTGCCAGGGCCATGATTATTATCCAGCTCAACAGGGAAGAAGGTTTAGAAACTGATAGAAGCCCCCTTCAGGAGTAGAACATGTTTCCAGTTGGAGTGGATCCTTCTTTGTGCCCCTGCACCTGAAAATTTTGGCAGGGCCCCCGGCAAGGCACTCCAGAATTGCAGAAAGAAAAAACAAGAACAAAGAAACCCAACACAAAACAGACCTCGTTCCTTCTTTGCAAACTGTGCTTCAAGCAATTCCTATTTATTTTCTAGTTCTTCATCTCCACTCACATCTTAATGCTTCCTCCCATTTCATTTTGATTTATCTTGTTGTTGTTCGTGGAATTTTTAAGATGTGTAATAAGTTTATTTTTAGCTTTCCTTTTCTAAAGATGGTGGCATTTGGGCCTATACAGTTTCCTCAAAGTATGGACTTAGCTATCTATCACAGATCTCGCCATGATGTGTTCTCTTTTTTTTAAAGATTGATTTATTTATTTGAGTGAGAGAGAGACAGAGAAGGGGGGGAGGAGCAGAGGGAGAGAATCTTGCAGCAGACTCCCCACCGAGCGTGGAGCCCAACGCAGGTTCAATGTGGGGCTCGATCTCATGACCAGAGCTGAAACCAAGAGTTAGACACTTAACCAAATGAGCCCCCCAGGCGCCCTCGCCATGATATGTTCTTATCCCTGCTTTCCATATTTTATTTCCTGTCAAATCCTACAATTAACAGTTAATTTTTTAACTAAAATTCCGTATTTCTTGATTAGGACACATTTGAAAGTATCGGTTGCACTGGATTCCCAGTAGAAAATCTAAGTCTTATAAAAACTAAAGGCCTGAAGTTGAAAATGAGACACACAACACTCAGAGGCACAGCGACTGCGTTTCCATCACAAAACCCTCAGGCAACGAGGCGGGCTGATCATTTGTGCGGGTCCCTCCCCGGAGGTCCTCCTTTAACAGGAAGACCCCAGCCTGCACACCTCATTCTAGAGTGTTCCTGCACTGGGAGTGAACCCCAAACTGGTGCTCAGGGACTGCTCGGCTCACTGTGGTGCATCTGTTAGTACTTGCAGAGAACACAATTGGCCACTGACCATGAGAATGAGACCCCTGAGAGCCACACTCACTACACCTAAAAGGAATCTTTACCTTATCACATTGCTACTATAAACTCACCTTTAAAACATAAGGAATTCTGGGGCACTTGGCTGGCTCAGTCGGTACAGCATGAGACTCTTGATCTCAGGGTTGTGAGTTCAAGCCCCATGCTGGACATGGAGGCTGCTTAAAAAAATTAAAACACAAGGAATTCTATCTTTATAGTTACTTATCTTTTTAAATGTTTTAGGAGAGGTTCCACTGATCCACCTCCTCCAGGATGATGTTTCATTCCTGGGTTCATTATGAGGCAAGTTATTCTCTTCTTCCCCAGGCCTTAACCCTGGGCTGCACCCATCCTAGGTGGGTACTGGCTTAATCTATGAGATGAAAAGCCAGCACTGAAGGTCCAAAGCCCAGCGCCCCACCCAGGAATCAGGCCCCAATAAATCAGTAAAGCTTACCTTAGCAAGATCCCCTGAATTTCCAAAGCAAGAGACCCTGGCCAGGGATGGAACCACAAAATTATCCCATCTTTCCCGCACACTGAGAATTCCATCACCTCCACGAAGGCCCCACTGACTCACTGTGGGAGCTTGGGCAAGTCATTTAACCTCTCTAGATCTGTCTCCTCATCTACAAAATGGGTGTAAGAGCAATCCCTCTGAATTGCTGTGATGGTTGAATGGGAGAATGTATGTAAAACACTCCGCATAGGACCTGACACATAGTAAGCGACGAATGTTAGCTTTTCATTATTATTTTTATGGTGGTGGTGGTTAAACCCAGACAAGGTTCCCAGATACTCTTTAATGCATTCCCAGCTATGGAGTAGTTGCAATAGCCCTGAAAAACAAACATAATTTCATAGAAAAATGGGAAGCCTTAAGTAGAGTGCTTAGGGGAGTAAGAAAAAGAAAAGCAGTATATATCTACCTGTAAATATAACATAAATATTTGTTAATATATGATTAATATAGACATAAATACAAATAACATTTTGGCAGGATCTCCTCAGGGTTCCAGAACTCAAGGTCCCCAAAGTTGCTACTTTGGCTTCTTATTTATAAGCTTTATATCAATGTGATCAGCTGAGTATGGAACCAGGAGTCATTTGTATGTTCTTTAAAGTGTATCACATGGGGTGCCTGGGTGGCTCAGTCAGTGAAGCGTCTGCCTTTGGCTCAGGTCATGATCCCAGGGTCCTGGGATGGAGTCCCACGTTGGGCTCCCTGCTCAGCAAGGACCCTGCTTCTCCCTTTGCCCCTCACCCTGCTCGTGCTCGCTCTCTCTCACTCTCTAATAAATAAAAATCTTTTTAAAAAATTAAAAATAAAAAAAATAAAGTATATCACATATAAGGTTCAGTCAGGAATTAATGCAGGAATTAATGCAGATGATGTCTGTCCATTCTGTGTTTGATTTTAAGGACATCATGCTCCATGTCTGACAATCAGATTCTGTACCACTGTGGGTGATAAGCGAGGGTCCCTAAAAAGTCAAGAGGGGTTTCGTGCTTCAGCACCACCAGACAAAGCAAGCTGGCAACCACACACACACACACACACACACACACACACACACACACACACACGGCTCTCAGATGTATTTTAGCCTCAGAATGTTCTTGAAGAATATTTCATTTATTTGCCAACATAAAAATCAATTGTTATATAATTAACAAAGCTTGGGATGCCTGGGTGTCTCAGTCAGTTAAGCGTCCAACTCTTGGTTTCTGCTCAGGTCATGATCTCAGGGTCGTGAGATCAAGCCCCGCCTCAGGCCCCGAGCTCAGTGTGGGGTCTGCTTGAGATTTTTCCCCCTCTGTGCCTCCCCCTGCTCACACTCTCTCTCTCAATCTCTCTCAAATAAATAAATATATAAAATCTTTTGAAAAAAAATTAGCAAAGCTTATAGTTGTAGTGGTGGGTATTTAATGTTGTCTACAAAATTTAGGAAAATGAATTTGGGTGTGTAGATTAATGTGACCCTTTCAAAAAACAGTTTGGTTACACACACACATACACACACACACACACACACACACACACACCCCTTTTGTTATATCAAAAGTATGAGGTATATTTATATACCTTGACCTAGTAATTACAAGTCTAACACTGCATCCTCAGGAAATATGCTTAAGTACAGAAAAGTATTTATTTTAAGGATGTTCATTATACTCATTTATAAAAATGAATATTGAGAAAAGCCTAAATGTTCGAAAATGGGGAATTACTAAGTAATTTATATTATCCCCACCTATTGGAATATTATGCAGCCACTGAAGTTGTTTATAAAGAGTTAGTTATAACAATAACGTAAAATCAATGTAGGCTAAAAAATCATAATTATGAAAAAATAACTAGGCAGAGTAAAAAACTGGAAGAAATTTGGTTCAAATGTTATCATGGCTTATCTTGGGACAGGAAGCTTATAAGTAACATTTTTCTCCTCTTCTTTTTTTGTTTTCTAAATTTTATAAAATAAAGGTTTTTTAAATGAAACAATAGACTTTATTTTACTTTTTACTTTTTATTTATTTATTTGAGGGAGAGTGAAAGTGAGAGAGATCACAGAAGGAGAGGGAGAAGCAGGCTCCCTGCTGAGCAGGGAGCCTGATGCGGGACTCGATCCCAGGACTCTGGGATCATGAACTGAGTCTAAGGCAGAAGCTTCACCGACTGAGCCACCCAGGCGCCCCTAGACTATATTTGAAAAAAGAAAAAAATGAAAGTCTAAGAACTAAAGGAGAAAAGGAAGAAAAAGAAGGAGAGGACATTTACTTTCTCCTCGCTCCTCCTCCTGACCCTTGACAGGTCCTGACCCGAGGGGCTTATCCCGAGGAAGGGCTTGCACGCCGTGGGTACCTCACCAAGATTCAGCATCCCTCCACATCTGGCTTACTAAACTCTTAATAACTGGCCAGCTGGGGTAGGATTGTACTGTTTTCCAGCTCCAGTACAGAGACCAGGGTCTGAGTACTTAATAAACATTGAACTAAACAGAGTGAGACCAACCCATGTGGGCCTGATTCCAATCGTTCTTTCCAAGGGGACTTTCCGTTTCAGTACCCATTGCCCATCCCTGGTGCAAGACAGGATCAAAGTTTCTTGCTGCCTCCCAGGCTGACTTACCCAGGAAGCCAAATGTTTAATCTCTCAAATAGCCCAGGACCCCCAAGACTGACAACCTGTCCAGTCCGTCAAAACGTATTGCCAAAAATACAAACTATGATTTGGATAGACTGAAGACAAATTCTTGGTAATTCAAAGGAGGGAGCAAATCAGTATCTTCAGGGTAAACTCTACTGCTGTGCCACAAGATAACCTTAAGTTCCTTCCCTGCAAATCTATTTATCACACATTCACCTCTACTCCCAAGTCAAAAGCATCCCCTTGGACAGCTCACATTCCTGCAAATTGGTGTCTATTTGTAGCAATTTGGTTTATTATCACTGGTTCAGGGTCAATTTAGAGCAATTTTGGCAGGCTTTTGTGATACCAATCCGCCCCGTTGTTCTCCTTATGGAAGACACCTGCTTTGCCAGGAAGATGCATTAGTTGTGGGTGACTGAGTAAGAACACAGTTAAGCTGTCAAGAGTTTCCACTGATCCCTGCTGGGCCTGGAAACAGTAAATCTCAGGGATGCCCATCTCTTATATTGGCCACAGAACCTATCCAAAGGGTCCTACTGCATTCCTTCCCACATTTAGTGCCAGAACATTCAGTAAAGACATAGGGCACTTAGCAAAGAGATCAGGACTTGAGAGTTCCATGGATAGTCTCTAGGATGGTTATTTCCTCCCCCATCCTCCCAGAATCATGTATGTCTAACCTAAGAGAACTCTGGAATCAGCCTACAGTCCAAAGAGCTCCCAGAAGTCTTAACATTGCCAGACAGGTTGAAATGTCCTTCATGAGGGTTCAGCCTGGCTCCAACTTGGGTCTTGGAGAGGCTTCTATTTTTTGATGGCCAAGGTAATAAAGAGAAATGCATCACACATATCCTCAGCAGAGGATGGCTGTCTCTGGAGATGGAGGGGGTCACATGTGAGACTTCCTGAACTAATAAATGATGTCTTTCTATCAACTGTGCCAGCCTTTCCCACCACGAGTTATTCCAATTATAATCAGAGCTTCCAAGAAGAAAAAGGGAGGGACCAATTCTTGTCCTTGGTTTCCCCCTCCTTATCCAGTTCCCAAACTACCAGAGACTGCAGCTGCTCCGCCCCTGGCCTGTAAGTCCCCCTTCATATGTGATGTGGTTTCGTGGGAAGAGCACAAGCTTTGAACCCACATCCACATGGCCACAAATTTGGCTCGGACCTTCACAAGCTGCAAGACCTCAGGCAAGTTACTTAATCTCCGTGTTAGGTTCCGCCTGACACCTTAGCGTGTGGGTTTTATACAGTTGTATCCCCAAAGACCTGATAATGTCTTCAGAGATATTAAGTTCTTTTAAATTCAATTAAGAAGCATTAAGATAGTTCCTTCCTTCGTCCTATACCAAGTCAACAAGGTCATTCAGGTCTCAGCTCAAGCGTCATTTCCTCAAAGAGCCTTCCTGACCACCCACTCTAAAGCACCCCACCCTCAGTCAGTCATGAGCACATCACCTTTCAGATGTTATTTTATTTATACATTCATCTATTCGGTTAGTTGCTCATTTTCTGACCTGTGATTCCTACAAGCTTTATAAGAGCCGAGAGCTTACCTGCTCCCGTTGACCACTGCATGCAGTGTATACAGCAGTTCCTGAAACACTGAGATAAACATCTGTTGGACAAACAAAGTCAAAGCGTGGGCTCTAGCTGAGAACATGTCACAGCGTGGAGAGCGAGAAGCACTGACACTGTACTTTGCTGTGGGACCAAGGCTTCGGGAAAGCTTCACAGGTAGATCACATGGCCCTCTCAGCCGGCGATGGCTAATTTCATACGTCAGCTTGACTGGGCAAAGGATGCCCAGATAGCTGGTAAAACATTATTTCTGGGTGTGTCTCTGAGGGTGCTTACGGAGATGAGCACTTGAATCGGTAGATGGAGTAAAGACCCTCACCAATGTGGCAGCCATCATCCAATCTGAGGGCCTGAATAGAACAGTAGGTAGAAGAGGGAAACATTTGCTCTCTTTGCTTGAACCGGGACATACATTTTCTCCTGCCCTAAGACACTGGCATTCCTGGTTGCCAAGCCTTCATACTTGGACTGAATTACATCAGCGGCTTCCCTGGTTCTCTAGCGTGCAGATGGAAGATCCAGGAACTTCTTGGCCTCCATAATTGCATGAGCCAACCCTATATATATATATATATATATATATATATATATACACACACACACACACAGTTTGTACAAATATATATATATATTTATATTTATATTTATATTGAGAGAGAGAGAGAGAGAGAGACTCCTATTCTCTTTCTCTGGAGACCCCAACTAATAAAGCTCCCTAGACAGGAGATCTCAGCAGGTGGCTCAGAGCTCAGGAGTAAGAGCTGCTTTGCACAGAATTCACCTTAGTATGCCTCCACAATCTCTCAAAGTCTCTGGTAAGCAGCTGATCAAGGGGAGAAGCTTCCATCAGATCAGACAATGCTGAGACCCTCTCACTCTGGACCCCTTAGAGGATATCCCCAAGTGCTTCACTGCATAAGTCCAGAAATGAAAAGAAGAGTAGGAGGAAACCTTTCTTGGAAGGGATGGTTGGAGGCAGAAAGAGCCAATTGCGTGTTTTCCCAGCCACGGAAATGGAAAGCACAAGCCTTGGGCATGTGCCACAGAATACCTTCTGTCTAGCTGGAGAGCCAGATCTGGGCTCAGTTATCAACTTCTGCTTAACATATATTTGTTGAAAAAGAGAAAAAGAAATCGATCTCTAGGAAGAGTAAAGGTTTTTGTTCTTTAGAGGAAACTAAACCAAAGTGACATTTTAAAACACATAGGTAATCTGGATAAATACAAATATAAAAATAAAGTGCCATTTTCCCTCATCAAATTATAATAATTAAAGTAATTCTCCATACTGACTCAGGTAAGATAAAATGGCATGCTCGTACCTGACTACTAGGAGAATAAATTAGTATAGAAATTGTGGAAAGGCATCTGGAATCCTAGAAATATTTACTCCAGGTCTGCCACCTAATGTTTGCTTAAGTCATGTTTTGCATAACCCCAAGGGCTACTATTCGCCTTGCAAGAACTGCAATGCAGTTACCGAGACAATTTTCCAGTAGATAGCAGCCAAGTGTCTGAAGGAAGGGCTGCCTCTTTTTAATGTGCACAAGGTCGCCCCATCAGCTACTGGCAAGGGTGGTTTACATACATGGACGCAGTGGCTCCATCTCTGTGGAATCCACACGAAGTAAAACATTGCCCAATATGGAAAATGTTTTATTTACAAAGATGTTCATCACAGCATTATTCAAAAATTGCAAACAACCTAAATGTCCAATAGTAGAGAAATGATTAAATCAACTGCAGTGTACACAATTGAAATTTATGAACTGCTTATAATAACATGGGAAAAGCTTCTGCGATCTTATCATTATAATTTTATACGAATGGATACAAAATTGTGTATACAGCATGATTAGTACTATGTAAGGCAAACAAAAAATTTTAAAAGCTATTCATAATAAAAAGGCAGGACGGTAATAAGCCAACATATCCACAGTGGTTGTTTGGGGATAGTAGGTTTGCTGGTGCTTATTTTTGCCTCCCTAATTTACTATATTTGACAAATATTTTAATGAGCATGTATTCATTTTATATTGAAATCTCCACCAATAACTATTTAGAAGCAGAGAAGAGTTAGAAATTAGAGGCAGAATCCAAACCTTTCGAAATTCTGTTGCTGAGACTTGAAGACACTAAAACACCTGATGTGGTATTTTAGTATTTGTGGAAGATCTTTCAGTACCTGGGCCAAGGAAATTATTTTACACCACCTGCTCCAAGAAGCCCCCATAGGAGCAGGAGCCTAAAGAAGGAGAGAGACTGCAGATGACATGAAACTATACATAGAAAATGCTAAAGACTCCACAAAAAAAACTATTCAAATTGACAAATGAATTCAGTAAAGTTACAGGATACAAAATTAATATACAGAAATATATTGCATTTCTATTCACTAATAATGAAGTAGCAGAAAGAATAATTAAGAAAACAATCCCATTTATAATTGCACCAAAAATAATAAAACACCTAGGAATAATTTAACCAAGGAGGGGAAAGACCTATATCTGAAAACTATAAGACATTGATTAAAGAAATTAAAGATGACACAAACAAATGGAAAGCTATACCACACTCATGGATTGGAAGAATTAATATCATTAAAATGCCCAAACTAGGGTGCCTGGGTGGCTCAGTTGGTTAAGCAACTGCCTTCAGCTCAGGTCATGATCCTGGAGTCCCGGGATCGAGTCCCACATCGGGCTCCCTACTCAGCAGAGAGTCTGCTTCTCCCTCTGACCCTCCTCCCTCTCATGCTCTCTGTCTCTCATTCTCTCCCTCACAAATAAATAAAATCTTTAAAAAAATAAATAAATAAAAATAAAATAAAATGCCCAAACTACCCAAAGCAATCTATGGATTTAATGGAATCCCTATCAAAACATCAATAGCATTTTTCACGGAACAAGAACAAATAATTGTAAAATGTGTGTGGAATTACAAAAGACCCTGAATAGACAAAGCAATCTTGAAATAGAAGAACAAAGCTGGAGGTATCAAAATTCCAGATTTCAAGATATACCACAAAGCTGTAGTAATCAAAACAGTATGGTACTGGCACAAAAATAGACACACAGATCAATAGAACAGAATAGACTTTCCAGAAATAAACCCACATTTTATGGTCAATTAATCTATGACAAAGGAGGCAAGAATATACAATGGAGAAAAGACAGTCTTTTCAATAGATGGTGTTGGGAAAGTTGCATAGCTATATGCAAAAGAATGAAACTGGACCAATTTCTTATACCATACACAAAAATAAGCTCAAAATGGATTAAGGACCTAAATGTGAGACTTGAAACCATAAAACCCCTGAAAGAAAACATAAGCAGTATCTCTTGGACATCATCCTTAGGAACATATTTATGGCTATGTCTCCTCAGGCAAGGGAAACAAAAGCAAAAATGAACTATTGGGACTACTCCAAAATAAAAGGCTTTTAAGCAGCAAAGGAAACCAACAAGAAAAAAAGCAACCTAATGAATGGGAGAAAATATTTGCAAATGATTTATCCAATAAGGATTCATTATCCAAAATATATAAAGAACTTATACAACTCAACATAAAAAAAAAATCCAATTAAAAATGGGCAGAGGACCTGAATAGATATTTTTTCCAAAGAAGACATACATATGGCCAACAGGCATATTAAGAAGTGTTCAACATCACTAATCATCAGGAAAATGCAAAGCAAAACCATGTAATGTAAAATACCATATGATCTAGTAATTCTACTTCTAGGTATTTATCTAAAGAAAACAAAAACACTAATTTGAAAATATATATGCACCCTCATGTTCACTGCAACATTACAATAGTCAAAATATGAAAGCAACCTAAGTGTCCATCAATGGATGAATAAGAATATGTGGTACACATACACAATGGAATATTACTAAGCTGTATAAGAAAATGAAATCTTGCCATTTGCAACAACACAGATGGGCCTTGAGGGCATTATACTAAATGAAATAAGTCAGAGAAAGACAAATCCTATATGATTTCACTTATATGTGGAATCTGAAAGATAAAACACACAACAATAACAACAACAACAAGTTCACAGATACAGAAAATAGACTGGTGGTGTTGCAGAGGAGGCAGGGAGGGATGAAGGAAGGTGGTCAAAAGGTACAAACTTCCAACTATCAAATGAGTCATGGGAATGTAAATGCCCTGCATGGTGACTATAGTTAACACTGTACTGCATGTTTGGAAGGTGCTAAGAGAGTAGATCTTAAAAGTCTTCATTACAAGAAAAAAAAAAAAAGACAAAAAAATTTTAACTATGTATAATGACAGATGTTAACTAGACTTACTGTGATGATCATTTTACAACATATAAAAATTCCCAATCATCATGTTGTATACCTGCAACTGACATAATGTTAATATCAGCTCTACCTCAGCCTCTTCCTTGGCTCACCTTAACACTGGCCAAGACACACCACTGAAGGAAATGCCATAAAGATGCACCAACACTCCAGAATGTCTGTTTTGTGTTAACTCAGCCTGCAAGACAAATTATTCCCTCTGTCTAAGCCCTGCTCTTTGCATTTAAGCTACAGCTTTTCTTCTTAACCCTATCCACTTGGGTTCAACAAAACATCAACTGCACCTAAGCAAAATGGCTATAGACCCCAGTGCAGCTCCTGCTCAATGTTGCAGAAGATGTGAGTGCCATGCCTGCACATGAACCCTTGTCACAGCTGGGCTCTGAATCCCAAACACGGAGCTCAGGCCTTAAGAACAGTACAAACCACTTCCTAGAGAGAACCAACTGGAGGATCCTGCCCAGGTTAAGCCCTAGCTCACCACTGTACGGGTTGTCAGGAGGGGCCTTGAGCTCACTTCTAGACCAAGGTGGGAGATGCCCTGAGGGCTTCTCAAACCTGCCACGGGACCCCTGCACTGCCTGGTATAAAATGACAGGCTGGTAACTGCTTCATTCTGGAAGGAATGGGAATTTGATGGATGCAATTGTAATTTAGGGTGCCATTCCAAGACTTGTGGTCAATGCACCAGTCATGGCTGAACACAAAGAAAGGGGGCAAAGAGGGCACTGTCCTCTGCACTTGACTATCACTGTGCATGGGACAGCACTGCCCTCCATTAGCCATGTTGAGTGCTTGAGAGCCATGCGCCAAGAGATTGCTCCATCATAACAGTACCTCTAACTGTGCTTTCTTGTTCTTTCTTCTGGTCACCAACCAAGATGATTTTGAGTGCTTTACTTTAGCTAATGGATATAACAAGATGCAACGGTGTGAATATGCTTTTACAAATTCCACAAACTGCCTACCATTCAAGCTCTTGATATGCCTGCTCTGGGAGCCATTTCCTCCTCCATCAGTTGAGAATAATGACATAAAATTTGAGACATGTCTTCTCACGGTAAAGAGAGGGAAAGGTATACAGGCATACTGGTATACTCATTTTATTGCACGGTGAGGATACCATATTTTTTTTACCAAATGAGGAATGGTGGCAACCCCGAACTGAGCAAGTCTATCAGCACCATTTTTCCAATAGCATTTGCTCAGGTTGAGTCTCTGTGTCACCTTTTGGTACTTCTCACAATACTTCAAACTTCTGAGTTTGATGACTTTGAGAGATTCAAGACTTCAGTGGGGGAAATACCTGCCGATGTGGTGGAAACAGCAAGAGAAACTAGAATCAGAAGTGGAAGCTGAAGATGAACCTGAATTGCTGCAACCTCATGATCAAACTTGAACAGATGAGAAGCTGCTTCTCATGGATGAGCCAAGCACGTGGTTTCTGGAGATGGAATCCACTCCTGAGTGAGATGCTGTGAAGCTTGTTGAAATGAAAACAAAGGATTTAGAATATTCCATAAACTTAGTTGATAAAGCAGCAGCGGGGTTTGGGAGGATTGGCTCCAAATTTGAGAGAAGTTCCACTGTGGGTCAGATGCTATCAGACAGCACCGCATGCTACAGAGAAATCATTTGTGAAAGGAAGAGTCAATCGATGCAGCAAACTTCATTGTTGTCTTATTTTGAGAAATTGCCACAGCCGCCCCAGCCTTCAGCAGCCACCGCCCTGATCCATCAGCAGCCATCAACACTGAGGCAAGACCAGCCACCCGCAAAAAGATGATGACTCGCTGAAAGCTCAGATGATGGTTAACATTCTTTAGCAATAAAGTATGTTTGTAATTAAGGAATGTACATTTCTTTTTTAGACATAATGCTATAGCACACTAAGTAGGCTATAGTGTAAACACAACTTTTATATGCATGGGGAAACCAATAATTCATTTGACTCCCTTTATTGCAATATTCACTTTATTAACGGTGGTCTGGAACTGAACTCGCAGTACCCCTGAGGTGTGCCTGTATAAAGTAACAGGACCTGAGCAAGGTGTTCATTGCTTTTTCTATGCCAGACACCATGCCAGGTGCTTTCTATTAATTACTGCATACAATCCTCAGAAAGATGCCTGTGAAATAGGATTATTTCCATTTGCTGATGAGAAAATTGTAGTTGAAATACCTAACATTGCTTATTCAAAATCACAGAGCTAATAAAAGGAATATTCAACCCTCCAACCCAGCGCTCTCTGCCAAATGACTACACCAACAGGTCTTTTACTATATAAATGCACACACACAGACACAATGCAGGTACCCACTTAGAGGTAGACACAGAGGGCAAAAATACAAATGGAAGTCTATATGGCTTTGTGTATACACACCCGTCTGTATACACATTCTCTCTGGACTGAACGATGGGGACACAGAAGGCTGAAGCTCTTCATCGTTGGAAGTATTCGTATGGGTAAGTGGTTCCATATGGTCTACCCAATAGCAGAAAATCAAGTTGAAAGTGGGCAAAGCAGGCCCTTTATCTGCACTGCCCTGGATTCTTGGCTACCTGAGCTGACAGTTGGCACATGAACCCCAAGGAGCCCTTGAACATCTGCCTGCTTGAAGGCAGTGGCTAGATCTGTGGCCAAAGACCTGTTTAGGGTTCTGAGTTTTTCATTCTCCAATGTCCTGTAACCTAATGCCTGTCCCAGTGGGGGTATGCTCGATCTTCTGAGTTAGAATGCTGAATTAAGGTAGGACACTGGGGTCGAACACAATAGCAGCACTTGACCTTTAGCCACCTTTAGTGCTGGCACAGAGTGGAAACTCAGTAGGGGTTTGTTGACCAGCTGACTAATTGACTAACCAACAAGGGAGATCAGCAGCTCTAGCAGCAAATTCACTTCTGTGGGTAAAGATGGTTTATATATCTCGAGGCTGCTTCTCCTCAGAAGAAAACATTTGCAACTAATTTATCCTTAAACATATCATCTTCCCTAAGGATAGGCAAGAGGCCCTGGCTCAGCAGGCTGGTTGGCTCTCCCGCTTTCCAGATGGCATGGGCATCCTTGAGCTAGATCCACCTGGTAAATTCCAGCAACCCACACAGGCACCATTCCCCAGAAGCTGCCTACAAACACAGGTACCTACCCAAGGCAAGGTGCTGGTCTGCTCACCTCATGCTGCTCCCATCTTCCTCATCCTCAGACTGCTGACCTCTCTCTATTATATCATATCCAGCTCTTTCCATCTGGCTACTCTTCTAATATCCTTTAGGCTTCATAGATTTGGCTTCTGCTCACATTCTGACTTTCTCTGGCTTGGTTTGACATCATTTGGAGCATCTGTTAAGAAACCCCTAGTTCAGCCATGACCCCTCAAAATCTCACTAAAAAAAGGCTCTCTTCCTGTTTGCAACCTGAATCTCAGTCCCCTGAGCACAGTACAGGCTAAGGGAAGAGCCCACACGCACTCCAACACGCACATAAACACCAAGAGAAGGAGGCAAGAGTCTTCCAAATATCCAGATTGCAAAGGGAAAGCACTCTTTCCCATGACTTGGCAGCTGTACTCCCCTGTGATGCCTCCAATTTAAATGTCAGTACAATTTGCCCTTATAAAAACACAGCTCCCCCCCCCCACCAGGGACTGCATCTGTAACCACGGTAACAAATCCAGGTGCAGCAGAACTACTGCCATTTCTATGAGGATGGAGAGCACAGAGAGGGCAAAGGGAAAGAGAGATTCTGACATGCATGCATCCTGGGGTCTGTCCAGAATCTACTTCTGTCCTCACTTAGTCCTGCTCTGGAGAGACTAAAAACACTCCATCTATATTACAAGTAAAACGATCTCTTGCCAGTAGTAATACTCTTCTGCCTATTCTTCCACCTACTGTCAAAACCTCTATTCCATCTAGTTTATTTACCTAAAAGAAATAGCCAATTTCTGGAACAAAACAGTTAAGTCCATTGGTTAACTTGCCTAAAGCTGGAAGGTCTCTCTGGGCAACAGAGACCTATGTGTTTGAGCGTGCTTTTACAGTTGAGTAAGATACTGTGCTCTCTCACTCTTGCTCCCTCTTGCTCTCTCTCTCTCTCCTCTCTCTCTCTCTCTCTCTCTCACACACACACACACACACACACACACTCATGCATACACAGGCAGAGGGAAGGGGAAGAGGGAGAAGATGCTAAGAATTCCTGTTCTTGAAGGGGGGAAAATCGGAGGGGGAGAAGAACCATGAGAGACGATGGACTCTGAAAAACAAACTGAGGGTTCTAGAGGGGAGGGGGTGGGGGGATGGGTTAGCCTGGTGATGGGTATTAAAGAGGGCACATTCTGGGGGGAAAAAAAAAAAAGAATTCCTGTTCTTTGGTCACTTGACATGACACTTATGCTTTAAAAATAACTTATTTAATGCTAGCAACATTTATGCTTTTGCATGTATGTTCCACGCTGTGCATATATGTACAGGTGCACATCTCTGCATGACTATATATATTTGTGTGTATGTATGTGGAGTAGAGGTTTAATGACTTGCCTAACCTACAGTAAATGGCAGAGCAGGGCGTGCTCAGGTTTTATGACTCCAAAGCTTTCTTTTCATCATACCATGCTGTCTCCCAAGTAGAATTTCAAGGACTACTCAAAGGCAATCAATCAATCAACCTAAATGAAATTTGGCTGGCATAAAAATACACCCCAACCTAGGAAGCACAAATAAGCAGTCACCTCTGTTGAGTCTCCAATATGGGCTGGTGGCAGTGCTGATCCTCTCAAGATCAGCCTGTCTTGACCCCCCGAACAATCTGTGTGCCCAAACCTAGGTGACCTTTTCCTGAAGGCACACAGGGAAATCACCAACTGTCAGAAATCCTGGGCACCTTTGAAGAGGTGGGAACATCCTCTTGAGGACAGAGCACAGATAAAAGAAGCCAGAAATAAGGTATCAAGAAAGAGTCTGCCAGACTCAGGGCACACTGCCAGAGAGAATCTTTTCCTTGGCTTTGTTGGCTCTCCTGCTCTCCACTTTGGCACCCACCCTCTTTACCTGTGACACAGTAATACCCATTTATTCTATTGTTGACTTTCAACTTTACCTGTGCTACCTGAGCACTCTGACCTTAACCGGTTCAGCTCCTAACTCCATTATTGACGTATCCTTGAAACTCCACTCTGCAGACATTAAGACCTAATCGTTTCTGTGTTTGGACACAAAAATTTGGATCAACTCAGTCACGGCCACCACCATGGCAGGTGGTGGGCTCAGCTCCCACCACCTGCTTTGACCCACTTATCCCACTTTCCACAATGGACACAAAATTGACAAAGAAAATAGGACTGAACAACACTAAATACTAACATAGAGGTGGCTAAATACCAACCAGACCATAACAATCTATAGAGCCTTCCATCCAATGACATCATTATACACATTCTTCTCAACTACACATGTAACAATCTCAAGCGTAGACTATATTTTAGGTGATAAAACAAGTCTTAATAAATTTAAAAATACTAAAATCATACAAACTATGTTCTATAAATGCAACTAAATTAAATTAGAAATCAACATAAACAAAATTTGGGAAATTCACAAATATATATAAATTTCATAAAACACTCCTAAATAACCAATGGTCAAAGAAGAAATCAATACAGGAATTGGGAAATGTTTGGGATGAATGAAAATGAAACACAACATACCAAAACAAATGGAATGTAGCAAAAGCAGAGTTCGGAGAAAAATTTATAGCTGTAAAGATATATATTTAAAAATAAGAATGATACCAAATCTGCAAACTACACTTCCACCTCAAGAAACCAGAAGAAGGGGTGCCTGGGTGGCTCAGTCGTTAAGCGTCTGCCTTTGGTTCAGGTCATGATCCCAGGAACCTGGGATCGAGCCCCATATCCAGTTCCCTGCTCAGCAGGAAGCCTGCTTCTCTCTCCCCGACTCCCCCTGCTTGTGTTCCCTCTCTCACTATGTATCTGTCAAATAAATCTTAAAAAAAAAAAAGAAAGAAACCAGAAGAAAAGCAAAACCTAAAAGTAAACCAAAAGCAAGTAGAATGAAGGAAAATGAAGATCAGAGAAATAAATGAAACAAAATAGAAAAAAATATTATAGAAAGTCAATGAAACCAGGGGCACCTGGGTGGCTCAGTCGGTTAAGCGGCTGCCTTCGGCTCAGGTCATGATCCCAGGGTTCTGGGATCGAGCCCCACATCAGGCTCCCTGCTCAGCAGAGAGCCTGCTTCTCCCTTTCCTCTGCCTGCCGCTCTGCCTACTTGTGCTATCTCTCTGTCAAATAAATAAATTAAAAAAAAAAGAAAGTCAATGAAACCAAAAGTTAGTTCCTTGAAAACACCAACAAAATTGATTAACTTTTAGCTAGAATAAACAAGAAAAAAGAGAGAAGATTCAAATTATTAAAATCAGAAATTAAAGAGGATATTACTACTAATCCTAAAGAAATTAAAAGGATTAAAAAAGAATACTATGAAAAATTATGTGCCAATAAACAGAAAACACAGATGAAATTGACTCAAGAAGAAACAGAATATTTCAATATACATATAACAAGTAAAAAAATTAAATTAGTAATAAAAAAAATCCCATGAATAAAAAGCCCAGGACCAAATTGCTTCATTGATGAATTCTCACAAAATTTTAAGAGGTAATTAAAATAAATCTTTCACAAACTCCTTGAAAAAATATGAGGAGGAAAAATTTTCTTCTTATTCTAGGAAACCAGTATTACCCTGATGCTAAACCAGGCAAATACATCACAAGTAAAAAAAAATACAGACAAATATCCCTTATATAAATTCAAAAATCTTCAATACAACACTACCAAATAAAACCAGCAGCACATTGAAATGACTATATACCATGAGTAACTTGGGATTTTTCCAAGGAATGCCAGATTGGTTAACATATGAGAATCAATCAAAATAATAAATCATATTAATATATTTATGCAATAAGGACAAAAAAAAAAACATAGACTATCTCTATAGACACCAAAAAGGCATTTGACAAAACTTAATACTGTTTCATGGTTTAAAAAAAAAAAAACATTCAACAAACTATGAATAGAATTCTTTAACCTGACAAAGAGCATATATATATATATATTTATATATATATATATATAAAACCCACACAGCTAACATTGTACATAAAGGTGAAAACCTGACAGCTTTGCTTCTAAAGGTCAGGATCAAGACAAGTATATTTGCTTTCATCATTTCTACCCACAATTGCACTGGAGATTTTAGGCAGGGCAATTGGTCAAGAAAAAGAAATAAAAGGCAGCCGGTTTGGAAAAGAAGAAGTAAAATTATCTCTATTTTCAGATGATATTATCTTGCATATAGAAAATCCTAAGAAGCTGACAAAAAACTATTAGACCTAATAAATGAGTTCAGAAAGGTTGCAAGATAAAAGATCAATACAAAAATCCATTGTATTTTTATATACTAACAATGAACAATCCAAAAATGAAATTAAGAAAACAATTCAATTTACAGTAGTATCAAAATGAATAAAATACTTAAGAATAAATTTATTTAAAAAGGCAAAATGTGAAACTTAAAATCTATAAAATATATTTACAAAAAATTAAAGACCTGTATAAATGGACAGACATCTGTATTCATGAACTGAAAGACCTAACATTGTTAAGATGGCAATACTCCCCAAATTCATCTACAGATTCAATATAATTCCTATCAAAAGGTTAGTGGCCTTTTTTTCCCCCAGAAATTGACATACAGATCCTAAAATTCATAGTGAAATGCAAGGGAACCAGAATAGCAAAACAGTCTTGAAAATGAAAGACCAAAACTAGAACTTGCATTTCCCAATTTCAAACCTTAGTACAAAGCTTAAGTAATAAAGATTGTGTGGTACTGGCATAAGGATAGATGCATACACTGATGGAATAGAATTGAGAGTCCATAAATAAACCAATACATTTATAGTCAATTGATTTTTGCTGATTGTATCAAGGCAATTCAGTGGGGAAAGAACAGACTTTGCAAAAAATGGCACTAAGAAAATTAGAAATCCACATGTAAAAGAATGAAGTTGAACCCCTACCTCATACCACAAATAAAATTTAACTTAAAATACATCAAAGACCTAAAAGAGTTAAAACTATAAAACTCTTATAACATAGGGGTATATCCTTATGACCTTGGAATAGGCAATAGTTTCTTAGATATAACACTAAAAACACAAGCAACAAAACAAAAATTAGATAAATTCAGCTTCGTCAAAATTAATAACTATTGTGCACCAAACGACAGCATCAAGAAAGTAAAAAGCCCACAGAATGGAATAGATCATTTGCAAAATATATCTGAGAGAAGTCTAGTATCCAAAATACAGAAAGAATATTCACAACTCAACCATAAAGAGACTAATAATCCAATTAAAAATGGGTAAAAAATTTGAACAGACATTGTTCCAAAGAGAACATGTAAGTGGCCAATTAGCACATGAAAAGATACTCAACATCATTAATCATTAGGGAAATGCAAATCACAACCACAAGATGCCACTCTATACCCCTTAGGATGGATATAATCAAAAGGACATAACAATAACAAGTGTTGGCAAGGGTGTGGATAAATTGGAACCCTCATTCATTGCTAGTAGTCATGTAAAATGGTACAGTCACTTTAGAAAACAGTTTTATAGCTCCTCAAAAAATTAAACATGAAATTACCATATGACCCAGCAACTCTACTTTTAGATATCACCCAAGATAAATGAAAACACATATCCACAAAAAAAACCTACATGAGTGTTCATAACAGCATTACTCATAATAACCACAAAGTAGGAACAACGCAAATGTCTATCAACTGATGCATGAAGAAATAAATGTTGTAAATGCATACAATGGCATGTTATCCAGCCATTAAAAAAACTGATACATACTACAAGGATGAACCTTGAAAACATTATGCTAAATCAAAGAAGCCAAACCAAAAAAAAAAAAAAAACAAAACGTATTTTTTATGGTAACATTTATGTGAAATGTTCATAACAGGCAAATCCATAGAGACAGAAAGTAAATTAATGGTTGCCAGAGGTTGGGGGGAGTAAGGAATGGGGAGTAACTACTAATAGATACAAAGTTTCTTTTGGGGGTGATAGAAATATTCAAAAATTAGATAGTGGTGATGGCTGCACAACCTTATGGATATACTAAAAAGTACTAAATTATACACTATATATATATAAACTTTTATATAAAAGTATATAAATTTTATGGTAACCCACCTTTATTGCAATTTTTAAAAAGAATACATTAAATAACCTCAATCTAATCACAGGGAAATATTAGACAAATGCAAAATAAGAAATGTTTCCTTTTTTATAGGAAGGAAGGTATCCTTCAAAAATGTCAATGGCATAAAACATTGTAGATTAAAGAATGATCAGCAGGCATAACAACAAAACGCAATACCTGATACTAGACTGGATCCTATACTCCAGGGGAAATGCTTTAAAGGATACCAGATCAACCACTTAATTGGAATACAGGGTGATGGGTCTGATGAAATAATTACATCAATGTCAATTTCTGAAATTGAGAACTGTGTTGTAATTATATACGAGAATCTCCTTACTCTTTGAAAATATATACTGAATTAAGGAGAGAGACGTTTCTTTATCTAATCATCTATAGGGTGAGAACATGCAAATGATATAGCACATAGGGTAAAAAGTTAATAGATGAAACTAGGTAAAGAGTATATTGTACACCATACAATTCTCATTCTAACAGTCTTTCTGTACGTTTGAAATTATTCCCAAATAAAAAGTTTTTAGAAAGGAAATAATACAGAGAGTTCAGAGGCTGTGCTTTTGAGAAGAGCGAGTCGCCATCTTATTTTCTAGTTAGACTTTCTGGGCTGCAGAAACATGGAGCTTGAAAGTTCCTGCCCAGAAGTGCTTGGAAAAACCTGACATGTACTCCCTAAAGTGTGGGTGCAAAAGAGTTTGCCAACTCTCGCCTGGACAAGTCTGAACAACCGCTGGGCAAGGAAAGAGGACAACAGTGGCTCAGCCACAGCTTCACCAACCACAGGAGAGGGAATGCAAGCATTCCCATGGGGCAAGTGGACGTTGTGGGAAGTGCAAATAAGTAAATACATAAATTAGATTCTGCACAAGAGGGTGGTCTAGTAAGATGTGAGAATCCCAGGAGTCTTCCCTCACATAGGGACTGACAAGAGTCACAAAGGGGATGACGTACATCAGAAAATTGTGTTGAAAAAAGTCTTCACTCAGGCTGTCGAATGCAGCAGAAGGAAAACCAAGCTGACGAGGCTTTGTTGAAATTTGTGACCACTAACCTCAGGGTGCCATCAGGGCTGCTGCAATCCAGCAATCATCACATTTCCCAGTCCCTCCTCTTCTTTACATCTTCACTCCTCTCCTCAGACCTCCAGCACATTACTCATTCCCAGAAGATAACCTTTGTAGTAGGCAGTGCCAGGCCCTGTCCAGAGTCCTCCTACTCCCTTATACTGAGTAGCTGTGGTGAAAATACCCTTCAAGCCTTCAGCCTAGATTCCTGAACTCCATTTCTCAAACTTAGTGAATCCAAAAATCAAAATTCTGTTTTCCACCAACCCCCAAATAAGCCCTGTTTCTCCTGCAGCCTTTGCCATTTCAGTAAATGACAGACCCATCCTCCCAGTTACTAGTGGAGTCCTCTGGAGTCCCTTCTTTCTTCTTCATCTCAAATGCTACCCAGAAACAAACCCTGTTGTATTTATTCTCAGAAGATCCAAAATATGACTATTCCTCATTCACCTCCCTAGTCTAAACCACCACCCTGTGTCACCTAGATGACTGCAATCGCCCCCTAACTGGTCTCCCCACTTCTGACCTTGACTCTCTATAGTCTATTCACTCAGCAGCCAGAGAGGTCACAGTAAAAGTTAAGTCAGATCACATCCTTCTACCATGCAAGCCTCTCCAGTGGCTTCCCTGCCTACCCGAAGTTACAGCTAAAATCCCTGCCATGACCTAACAAGCCTAACATGACTGCCCCCACCTCCAACCGCCTCTCTGCCCCAACATCTGCTATTCTCCATCTTGCTTGTTCCTCCAACCACACTGGGCATCTTGGGCTCCTTGGATATTTGGTCTCCTCTGCTTAGCTGTTCTTCCCCATATCTCCCCAGAGCTTACTCCCTTATTTCCCTTAGGTCTCTTCTCAAATGTCACGTTACCAGAAAGTTCTTCAATGTCTGCTCTATAGAAAATAGCAGACCCAGTCCCAGAAATCCTCACTCCTCTTTCCTGCTTTACTTCTCCCCACAGCCCCAATTATACTCAGATATATTATATTTTTATTAATATATTTTACCTTTTCCTGCTTGAACCTAAGTTCCATGAAGGGAGGGACATTATTGTACTTGTTCATACCCAAAGCCCAAAACAGTGTTTGGCATGAATTAAGAACACGATGAATATTTGTTGACTAAATTAATAATTCCATCCTCTGTGCCCAAATCTGGGAGGACCCACAGGCAGCGTGAAAGTGGGAAGGTAGAGCAATGTTAGTGAAGAGTTAAAGAACAGGCATGGCCCCTACCCTAACACTGATCAATGAGCAGAGTCAGGCCTGAGCAGGGCAGACAGGCTTTCCTGTGTATGGGCAGGAGGTTTTGATTTAAATTGGTCTCAACTTATTAATATCTGAAGACAAGACTATTCTAATATCCGAACAAGATCAGAAAGGCTGCAGGACTTCCCTCGATATGATCCTATGGTGGGGAAGGGAGAGTTGGCAGAACAGATTTAAAGGCCATGTGGGAGAATACTAAAGCAATTTCATACGCTCCCTGCCCACTGCAGTCCATTTAATAAACCAGGTGCCCTTTCTGACTGCTGATGCAGGAGATGGTGCAGAGGGAAGTGTCGGGACCAAATCGGAACACAAGCGAGGCCCGCTGGTGTGGCAAGATCCCTCTCCTTAACGAGGTCGACAGCATCTTGCACAGTGTGAAAAAAAGTCACGTGTGTCAACTGAGTCCTTAGGGGCAGGTGCCTTTCCCATCCTGCATTGGAGGCAAAGCTAGGATTTGCCAACAAAGCCCCGAGTCTATCTTGAGCTTCCATGAGCTGCAGGCAGTTACTGGGGCTTTGATTAAAGCATCGTAGCCTTGAAAGTGCCCTAGAGAGGAGGGGCTGATCATCTAAAAAAAGCATGCTCCAAATGTGTGAGAAGGAAGGCTGGCATGAGGAAAGCGTACACAGATGGGAATCTACTGCGTGTACAAGAAAACTCAAGCAGCATAGCACAGCAATGAAAGAAAAGGGATGTTAGGAGTTACAGAGAGACAAGAGGGGCTTGACCTGAAGAACACCTTTGGGGATCAGGATTCTTTAATCCAACCTATATGATTGTACATCCTGCCTAGCTCCAATGAGCATGCCCTTTATATCTTCACCAAAGTCACTAAAAAGTGTGTACTGCAGGAGAACTGGAGTCAGAGGATGCACGAAGCCCCTGGAGACCTTCCTCCAACTTGACCTCAATCAGTTAATATAAACTATGTGGAGTGGACAGTCAACACGGCCCCCTTACTTACCATCCTGGCTCCAACCGGTATTTTTCAATTTTGTCCACTGGAAGATCATAAGAGGCCCTATCAAAGGTCTTGTTTAAACCAAATAAAGTATTTTTGCTAGGTACTGCACTTCTGAAAATCTCCTCAGTGACAGAATCAAATTCTCCATCAACACACATGCAATGTGTATCCCTCACTTACATCATCATTCAGAGGGAGCAACCTACACTTACGTAATATAGGATTCGTGTACTTAATAGTGCTTACAACATGACAACACACCAGCCAGTATTCTAAGAGATTTGTAGTTATGAAATCATTTCATTCTTATAATATCTCTAGGCACAGAATGGTTAAGTAGCTTCCCCAAGTTTAAACAGTTAGTAAACGGCAGAACGGGGTTTCAATCCCCAGCCATCTGGCCCCTAAGTCAATGTCTTTTAAAGCCAATTAAGCCTGAGATACAGATGCTAAATCCTGATTATACAACCATTCCTTTTTCCTTCTGAGCTACCTGCCCCCGAAGATGACTCCAATCCAACTGATGTCCAAGTTCTCATCAGTATGCATGTTGTTTTGTCCCCCTTCACAAGCCTTATTTGCCTACCTTTATACCTTCTATGCCAAGGATGGCCCTTCTTTTTATAGTCCTTTGCAAGACATATCCACCACTGCTCTCTTCCACCCAAGGTCAATGCCATGCTCTTGCTTTTCACTGATTTCTAAAGGCTCTTGCATGCTTTGTACTGCATTTAAAGGTTTCTTTAAACTCTGAGCAAACAGGCTAGACTGGGGTTGAGTGAAAGTACAGTTAGTCCTGACCCTATAATAGATTCTTGAGATCTCTGGAGGTCCAAGGGTTATATAATAATTCTCTAACCTTTTAAGCTTTATAGTCCCCACAAAACAGTTACCCCCAGTAACTGAGATTCTAAGAACATTGGCAGACCTCAGTATTAACAGCATCCCCAATGTGATAAGGCACACATCTGTGGTCATCGGACAAACTGTTATGGCTTCGTCTGCTATCCAGCACTGGGCCGGGCTCCACACAGGGATGGTCCTGAGATTGCTATTTCAAAAGCCTAGACTGCTGACTCTCTAGGCTATGGCAGGTGCTCCTGATAACTCCCCCATGGAAGCCAAAAAGAAGAGCTTGGATGTTCAGTCTATCCACAGCAAAAGCCCCATGAAAATTAAGGAACTAAAATGGTTCACAAGAGAATAAGCATAGCATATAGAACCAATGGAAAGCACCTCCATAAACTCTAACACAATGGGTGGAGAGGATACTTCGTAGCTTCCAACCAGCCTCCTAGAACAGTCGTCTTCAACACTTGGTAAGTAAGTAAATCATCCCCCCTTGAGGGCTCAAGTAGGGACCTCTGGAGACAATTCATGAGACCCAATGCCATCCTATGGCTGCCTTGTTGTTCACAAAAATAAAATGTACTGGGGCACCTGGGTGGCTCAGTCAGTTAAGTGTCTGACTCTTAATTTCAGCTCAGGTCGTGATCTCAGGATCATGAGATCAAGCCCTGTGTTGGGCTCCATGTTCAGCAGGGAGTCTGCTTGAGACTCTCTCTCTCCCTCTTCTTCTGCCCCTCACACCCCCAGGTTCACCCTCTTAAAAAAAAAAAGAAAGAAAATATACAGTAAAGGTCACGGAAGAGTCCTCCTGATTCATTATGTAAAAGGTCCAGCACAAGCTCCACTGTGAGTGCAAGGGGATCCCAACATTCTGCCAGCAGAACCAGCCTGAAAGAGGATAAGCTGCCTTCCCACCAGGAGAAATGCCAAGGGTTGACATGCCTGAAGCCACAGAGGAAATGTCTCATATTCTTAACACAAAGGAAGAAAAGGAGAAGGAAGGAGGAAAAGGTGAGGACAACAAGGAGGAAGATGAGAGGAGAGGGAAGGAAGAGACAAAAGGGAAAGGAGAAGAGGAGAACAGAGATCTTCACTTGAGTCAAAATATAATTATAAACCATTGTCAGAAGCTGATAATTTCTCTTCCTTATTTTCCTTTTCTCATCATCCTAATGACCATCTTCTCTGCCTTCTTTTTTAAATAGTGAATTGTTGTTGACCTCTTCTTTGCCTTCTTTTGGGCTTAGATTATCATGGCATGAATCATTTCCCATTGAAGAGTCTTCAGATTCCAGTGTCCAGTGAACTTGAATATATGCTATGAATACATAGTGAGGAGCTTGGAAGTTGTTGCTCCTCTCCTCACAAGAAAAAGGCTGAACAAAATGAAAATCAGTAACTCTTCTTAGACTCATCAGAAAATGCAGGGCATGGAGCAAATTGCTTGCCCCAAATCTGGAGAGATGAGCAAATACAAAGAAAGAAGTCCTACCAGGAAGGAGCCAGAGTCAGGGCCTGGTAGGAACACTTCAAGGGTACTCTGACTAGTTTCTGGAGGCTTTGTGTAGACAAGCTTGAGAGAAAGCCTGTTAGGGATCCACCTTTTGGGGAATGGGGTGGGAAACACGTTCATGAAGTTTAACTCCAGGAACCCTACCAGATTATCGGGGTGAGAAAGCAGAGAAATATCTCCTCATGCTTCAGGCAGGAGAAGGGAAAATAATCATTTCGAAACACCCCCAGAGCTTTCTGTTCTTATTAACAAAGATCTGCCCTCAAGGGAAACTATTTTAGCAGATCTCAACCAATGTGGGGTTTACCCAAGCCTAACCAGCAAGGAGGAAGGGGTATATCCAACTTTGGCCACCTCTAGTCTTCCTGTGTCAACTAAGCGGAGAAAGGAAGGAGCTGAAATGCACTTGTAAATGTCATAGCACAGTGACACAGGACCATCAAAATACTGAGACTTTCTCATCAACAACTAGAAGGCTTCTTCTCCCACACACCCCCCCCCACACACACACACTTTACCACACACCAACAGGGCTCCTCTATAATAAGAGGAGATTACAGCTGAGAAGAACTGCAAGGCTCAGGTTGTGTTCCAGAAAGAGTCAGTAGGGAAACTCAAAAACAATTTGCAAACCCAAACAAGGACATTTGAGGAAATTTGAGCCTCTGACACCTAAAACTACAGCATATAGTAAGCAAACAGCCTAACTTCCAGCCAGATAAATATAAACCTCATACTAATAGCATAGTTACCTCATTTCCTTTTACCCAATATAGCATGTTCAGCTTTCAAAAAAAAATTACAAGTCATTCTATAAAGCCAAAAATACTTAAAGTTTAAAAAGAACAGTCTGAAGATGCAAACCAAGCATCAGAATGAGAATCATGTATGGTAGCTATTTTGGAATTATCAGATTGGGAATTTAAAATGACTATGATTAATATGCTAGGAACTCTAATGGAAAAAGTGGGTAACATTTAAGAACAGAGGGGTAATGTAAGCTGAGAGATAGAAACTGTAAGGAAGAACTGAAAGGAGGTGCTAGAAAACAAAAACACCGTAACAGAAATGAATAGTGCCTCTGACAGGCTCATCGGTAGAATGGACACAGCCAAGAAAAGCACCAGTGAATTTGATGATATGTCAACAGAAAAGTCCCAGAATGAAAAAAAAAAAAAAAAAAATGAGAAAAGAGAACAGCATATCCAATACCATGGGACAATTAGAAAAGGCATAACATATATGTAATGGGAATACCAGAAGCAAAGAAAGAACAGAACAAACATTTGAAGATATCACGGCCAAGAATTTTCCAAAACTAGTGACAGAAACCAAACCACAGATCCAAGTGTTCAGAGAACACTAAACACAATAAATACAAAAAAACAAAAAACAAAACAAAACAAAACAAAAAAAACTACACCTGCATATTTCATATACAAAATGTAGAAAATCAAAGCCAAAGAGAAAATTTGGGAAGAACTAGGGAGTCGGGGGGACACTAGCCTACACAGCAACAACCAGAAGAATTACATAGGACTTCTCATAAACCATGCAAACAAGAGAGAAGTGAAATGTTTACAGTGTTGAAAGAAAAACACCAAACTAGAACTCTGTATCCTGAAGTGAAATCATGCTTCAATAGCAAAGGAGAATTACTTGCTCAGGCAAAAATTGAGGGAATCTATCACCATTAAACCTGTTCAATTTGAAAAGAAATTCTTCAGAAGAAAGGAAAATCACAGAGGTAGGAAATTCGGATACACGCAAGAGAAAGGAAGAACATTAGAAAAGGAATAAATGAAGGTAAAGAAAACTTTCTATTTTTCTTATTCTTAGTTGATCCAACAGATAGCAGTTGCTCAAAATAATAAGAGCAAGGATATAATGGGTGATTGTAACTTACAGGTAAGTGAAATGAAATGATAGCAACGTTGTAAGGGACAGGAGGGAGGGATTTGGAAATCTCTTGCACCTGTGAAGTAGTGTAATGTTATTTGGAAGTGGATGTAGATTAGTTGTAAATGTATGTTACAGACTCTAGGGCAGCCAGTAAATTAAAAATAACAACAACAACAAAAACAAAAAGCAAAAAAACAACTTTACAAGCCCATTATTCACACAAGCACTTTCCAGATAACAGCCTTCTCCCCTATCCCAGGATTTCTCTCAGAACCCTGGAATACACGAATCAGGAACAACGGAGAGCTGGGGACCTAGGACACAAGGGCCCACATCGATGACAGGATCCCCGACGGCAATGGGGGGAGGTGGTGTTGGATGCCAAAGGAGACCAGCACTGACCAACACCATCCACCACTCTCACAGCCTCTCAGATCAGATCCAGTCTGACCTCGGCTCATGGATGGAGATTAAGTGTCTGCAGATTTAGCCAACTTCACGCTTTCTGCACTCTTCTCCAGCACTTCCTGAATCTAACAGAAGCAATCAGAAGCCACCTTGAATAAGTCCAACACCTCCGTGCACCACCCAGAATCTGAGCGCACAATACATAGTCTTCGGAGGGACGACTCTGGCTCCTGGCTGGATGCAGCCCCTGGGCTTGCACACTCAGTCCCCACCCTGCTCACCTGCTCACAAATGGAGCCTGACAATTCTCCTTCTCTTCGACATCATCCCTTCTCTTGCTACTAAATTATTCACAAATGTGATGTTATTTCTCCCACATTAAAAAAGCATTAAATAACTTCCTTTACTCTCTGTCCCCTTCCAGCTACTGCCCTAGTTCTTTCCTTGCCCTTCACAAGAAACTAAGAAAAGTAATTGTATTGACTTGCCATTTCTAATTTCTTTCCACCAATTCTCTTTTGGATCCACTGTGGTCAGGCTCTCCACCCCCACCACTTTTGTCAAAGTCACCAGTGACTTCCAGGTTGCCAAGAACAATGGGCAATTCTCAGTCTTCCTGTGACTCGACGTTTGCTTTTTATCTACACCCCTCTGTTTGAGTTCTCATCCAGGACCTCGGAGTTAGACTCCAACCATATTTACAGCCCCAGCCTAGATCTCCCCGACTTCCAGACTCACATCTGCAATTGCCACTGGGCCTCGCTGCATAGATGCCTAAGCTCAAACCTAGCAAGGACCAAACTGCGGTCCTGGTCTTCCCTGAGCCTTTACCAGTGCAACCACCGGCAATTCATCCTGTGAGTAGGTCAGACCCACGGCTTAGCCTCATCCTTACCTCCTCTGTTTCTCTCACTTTCCACACCCCATCTATCATCAAATCTGGTTAGCACTCCTTGAAAATATACCCTGAATCTGACACATCCTCCCATATTTGTTAGCACCCTAGTCCAAGTGACTATCATTTGGAAAATTTCAGTAGTCTCTTAATAGATCTTCCAGCTTGCAGTCTTACTGGCCTACCATCTATTCTCCATGTTTTAGCCAGAACGAGCTTATTCAGACAGGCTACCTGTTCACAGACTTTGTAACTGCTATGTCCTCTGTCTGGACTATTCGTATACACCGCTTACCCCCTCACATCCCAAAGTTCTTGCTGAAAAACTCTTTCTCGGGAAAGCCTTCCCTGACCACCCTATTTAAAATGGACTCTACACTCGGAACTTTCCTTCCTCACCCTTCCAGCTTTATTTGTCTCCATAGCATTTACCTACACACTGTTTCTCTCCTTTATTTTGTTTATAGTCTGTCTCTCTCCACTGCATTTTAAGCTCCAGGAAGGTAGGAATAGCTCTTTGTTTTGATTATCGCTTTGCCCCAACTCCTAGAATGATGTTTGGCAAATGGATAAGAATAAGAAGAAATTCATAACAGATGCTAAGTATTTGTTGAATTAATGCTTCAATCCTTTTGCTACTTAATCCTACATGCCTAACTCTATTCTTTAAACATCTTCCATAAAATTCTCTCAACATTTTCTTGGAGATTTCTGACTTCTTTTAAAATTCAGACTGCTCAAAGCTGACAATTTCTTAGAATCCATTAGCAACCTCTGGTCTTTGCAGAAAACTAATCACAGACATCAGTTACAATTATAAATGAAAATTGTTTCCCTCCAGTAAGATGGTGCTGTTGATGTGGCATTCCAGGAGCATGCTGGAGCAGCCTGCTTACCTCTGCAGTTCTAGAAGCATCTCCACATTGCATTGCCTTCAGGCATTCCCCCAAATTATTTAAATTGGTTCCCAGTCATCTTTGGTGCAACTCTGGAGTCTTTCCCAAATATAGCAAATGCACACATATATGCACAGAGGAAAAATTACGGAATTAAAATGGCTTAGTACTTCTTAGCAAATTCTATCAGAGTCTAGTAGCAAGTGTTTCCAGGACAGTCCGCGGCTTTGTATCCATAGTTTTAAGTTCCAACCTACCTTCACCCACGGCCCGCCAAAGAATAAATAAAATTTCACAATAATTGCTCATAAAAAACGTTCTCGGGCGCCTGGGTGGCTCAGTTGGTTGGGCGACTGCCTTCGGCTCAGGTCATGATCCTGGAGTCCCGGGATCGAGTCCCGCATCGGGCTCCCTGCTCGGCAGGGAGTCTGCTTCTCCCTCTGACCCTCCCCCATCTCATGCTCTCTCTCTGTCTCATTCTCTCTCTCAAATAAATAAATAAAATCTAAAAAAAAAAAAAAAACGTTCTCACCCAAATTAAGAACAAGTAAGGCAATTGCCCAATGGAAGAATATAATTATATAATTAAAATTTTATTGATACGGCCTAATTTCCATTCCCAAAGTGTCCTATATCATTTTATCATATGGCATTGTTCTTTTTTCTTTTCCTTTTTGTGAGCAAAGGAAACACCAAGTCAAAACATATCCATTCATAGGGACGCAAAACCCAGCTCCCATTTCCCAGGACGCACTCAGCGGCAACCTGTCATGGAGCGCCCCTCCCTGCGGTGTCTTACTCCACTGGACGTGCCAGGGACTGGTTCTGCCAGGGAAAGAGATCAGCCTCGAGGACCTGGTCCTAACAGATGCCCCTCTCCTGAGCACAAAGACACTTCTAAAATGCATTCTATTATGTAGACCCAGAATTTCCCTCAGAGAACTCCTAAGACCTATGGCTATGAGCAACCTAGCCAATCTCCACATGGCCAGGAGTGCCTGCCATCATGGAGTCTGACTTATCCCACCGCAAGGCTGAAAATTCTGATACAGGCGGAATACCTTTAACCCCCCTTCCAGAAATGTTATGAGGAGACAATTACCCTGAATTTAAGTAAGACATAAAAATCTTCAATTACATAAACTCTTAAAAAGTTTTTTTATATAATTCTTTAAACAGGATTCTAGTCATCCCAATTTAAGTTTCTGAAGAGGTGTGATTTGGTTGCCATATTTCCCTTAACAAAAAGGATTGAAAACATTCACCTTTACATGTCATAGAAGGGACAGTTGCCTAGAGCTTTCATTGCCTTGTTTCTCCTGGCCGCCACACTACCCACCTACATCTTGTATTTGCAGAAAGGGCTTCACCACCATGTACTCCCTAAAGCCACAGCATCAGCTTAGAGAGACCAGTCTCTATGACCACTGAAACTCATACTCTCCATCATCAAGAAATTCTCTGAGGGCTTTGGCCTTTGACTTTCTTGGTTTTCTTCCCCTTTCTTAATTTAACAGAATCTCTTGCTTGTTCACTGTGCACACCAACTATCCTGCAGCCCTCTCAGGGGTGGCTACCTTTTTCCCCACAGGCCTTATACCACCGAGCCTGGAGGTAGGGTCAGCATCCTTCATTCTCCTTGTTGAAATGCCTCCTTTCCTCCCTCAAAAACCCCAGCTCTATTGAAGCCCAAATCATCAGACTTTACCCCCAGTGCCCTTCATCATTGTGGCCATCTGCCGACTCATGCTCACTTCTCCTCATTTATTGAAGATTTGGGGCTCTGGATTAGTCTTCCTTTTTCAACACGACTTACATAATTATTCTTGGAATACACAGAGCTGGTCCAAGCAACAGTCTGTCCTCTCAGTTTCTGGAAATCCTTCACTCCACCCATCTTTCCTTCCATGCTACTATTATTAATACCAAACAATCTCAGTTTCATGGATCCCCTCTGTATCTAGCCTCTACCTCCACACTTCCCAGCTCGCTAATTTCAGTATTGCCATTCCTGCCAATTCTCTGACCTTACTGGGATCTGGAATTCTTGATCCTTCCCCCTTTACATTGTCCATCATGGCCCTCATGTCTTCACTCTTCCCCTTGCCTGACTTTGAGCCCACAGTACAAGAGATTTACTGAAATCTTTTGTAAACACCCTTAATATCTTGTACCTCTCTGATTCCATTATATTCACTAGGAAAAAAAAAAAAAAAAAGATCTTTCTATTACTATCTAAATATCTTCTGTCTTCACATGCACACTGAAGCAGCTAAACCAGGAGTTGGCAAACTACAGTCCTTGGACCAAAGGTGGACCACTCCCTGTTTTTATAGTTTTATTGGAATTTAGCCACATTCATTCACTTATGTATTGTCTGTTTATGCTTTGACACCACAATGGCAGAGTTGAATAGTGTGACAGAAACCATATGGTTCACAGAACCAAAAATGCTTTATTACCTGTCCCTTTACAGAAGAAATTTGCCAAATGCTGTATCAAACCATTCTTTAAAACAATCCACAATAATGCTCAGTGGCCTCACTTTTGTTTTATGTCTTCAAAACGCAAGTCAATATCTAATTTTAACAGTCATGACTGCTACATTCCCTAATATATCTTACCTGTTCCCACTCTCACCTGATGACCTCACCTCAAAACAGAGACAGAAAACACATGCAATCAAATAAGAGCAATTTCACCTTGCATCACTAAATTCATCTCCATCTCCTACATCACCTCTCTATCAACCTCTCTATCTTCTCCAATCATGCATTAATATTGCCCATCTTAAAAAGAATAATACAATTTCACTTGACCATGTATCCCCTTCTGGCTTCTGCTCATTTCTCTGCTTGCCTTCGTAGAAAAATTCCACACTCACTGTATCCACTTCCTGCCTCCCATTTTCTCCCCACTGCTTGGCAAAATGGCTTTTTATCAAGGCCCCTAAGACATTCATACTGCTAAACCCAATGGTTTATGCTCAGTTCTTCTTGTATGAGGCATCTCAGCAGTGCTGCAGGAGCCTGATTTTGAAGTCTTTCTTGAAGGATCATCTACTCCTGGTTCCTGGGGCTCTACCCCTGGATTTCTTCCTCCCTCAGTAACAGCTCCATCCTAGTGTCTTTGCAATCTCCTCATCCACTGACAGATCTCTAAGCATTAGTGAGCCCCCGAATTTTGCTCTTGGCCTTCTTGCTCTCTGTATCTCCCCTCTCAGCCTAAGTGAGCTCAAGTCTCATTGGTGTAAGTGCCTTCTCCAGGCCCTTAACTCCCAAACCTATCACTCCATCCTTGATTTCCACCTTGAGCCAGACATCCAACCATGAGACACTTTTACTTAGATGTCCATTAACCACCTTGAACTCACACTGGCCAAACATTAACTTCCACACCCACCCCCCTATAGCTGCTCCTCCCCAATCCTTCCCTTTCAGAAGATGACAGGAGCACCCACTCAGTTCCTTGGGCCAAAAAACAAATAGTTATCCTTGTTCCTTTCTTCCACAATTCACATCCAAACCTCATATAAATCCAACTCGTTTAATGTCTACAATGTAGTAGGAATCACGTCACCGTTGACCATCTCTGTGGCTAGACGAAGCCACCAGTGCCTCCTATCTGGACTAAAGCAGCAGCCTAAGGCTTCCATGCTTGCTATTCTCCAGTCCAGTCCTCACATACGGCCAGAGTGGTCATCCTAAACTGCGAACCAGATTGCACCATCTCCTTGCTGAAAACTGTCCAGCAGCTTCTCATTGACATTAGAGTAAAACCAAACTCCTTAACATAGTCCAAAGGCCCCATGTTATTACATCCTTGCCTCTATCTCCAAAATCCTTCCCTTCCCCTTGCTCCTCTGCTCTGTCCCCCAACTAGTAGCCTTCCTTCCATCCTTCCAAGCTGCCCACTTCCTCTCATCAAGATCTTCTCGGAATGCTCCTCAGCTAGGTCTCCAAATAACTGTTTTCTTCTCAAATGTCACCCTTCAGAGAGACCCTCCTTGACAACCTGAGTTAAAATGGCCCCTTTCTCCAATTTCCATTATTTTTCTTCATAGCACTTACCAATTCCTCAGAACATGATTTATATGTGTGCATATATATATATATATATATATATATATTTGTATTTGTTTGCATGTTTATTTTCTCACCAAATTAGTCACTGGATCCTAGAGGGCAGAGATTTGGCTATTCTTCTGCCTAACATCTAAACCAGCACCAAAAATAGAGTAAGCTCACAATAAATATATATCGTCTGACTGACAAATGTAATAAAATGTAAAGTTGGTTAATTTAATACCTAATCCTAAGGAAGTTACAATTTACAAGATTATTTTGTATTCAGGTAATGCTTGAACTTTCTAATTTTGTTGGCTCGTGGATAGACATATTGCAGCCTTGAAAAACCACTGATTCCTACTCTCTCAGGTAGTTAAGACTCAGGAAGAAAATCACATATTTAAAGTGACATTGACCCTTCATACACACATATTTATCCCGACCAGGTGCAAGCCCTCACAGGTACAGACACATTTAACACCCTTGAAAGCCAATTTTTCTCCTTGAGACATAGGGACTGTTTAGGAGAGGTACCAGTTTCCTTTAACAAATAGACCATATAATCACTGATTTGCTCAACATTTATCATTCTCCAGGCAGTGTGCTTCTCTAACCCAATATTCTTCTCCATATGATTTTTCTCCTACATTTAAAACAAACACACACAAAAAGTTATGTTTACAGAAATACACAGTCAATGATTTTAAAAGGTTTAAACCTCACCCCATCCTCATGTTAGTGGAGCTTTGGCTTGCTAAATCCATACGGAGGAGGAGCAATGAGACAAAAGGGATAGAGCTGTTACCCGAGGCCTCCTTCTGCCCAGGACAAACCCCATGGCGCTGAGAAGCAGGGGTAAACCCTTATAAAGCTCTGCCTAAAACACAATGTTGCCATGTAAGGCTTCAGGGCCTGAGCTTCTCTGCTCCAGTCACTGGGCAAGGCCAAAATCCACCACACCGTTGAACAGGCCCCAAAGACTTAGAGATTACAGTGCCTCTTAGGCCTCACATGCGTTAGCTGCTCTGTGGTACCGCTTACTTTCTGGAAGGCATGGATGCGCCCCATGCGCACACACACACACAAACACACACACGAAGCTCTACACAACTTTCAGGGGCCTTCAACTGCCATCTCTCCAGTTAGGAGCCTTTCACTCCAGAAAGCCTCAGCTCACACCAGAGTGAAGACAAACGGCACAAACCGTGCCACGACTGTACCTGGGCAGGAATAAGCCAATCCTGGGCTACCTGTATCACCAGAAGTTTCAATACTCTTGGGACAAAACATACTGCCTTTTCATGAGCATTCCCAGAATCAGCCAATCACCCCCTAGTAATAACCTATCCCTCCGAGATAGTTAGATCAGACAGCCTGCCACTGAAGTCGGGGAATGCATTTTATAATCTCTTCTCTCTCTGACAGGCTCGGGGGCTGACTCCATTTTCCCAAAATGGCCACAAGCATGTCTTCTATCCCACCCGCTCCCCTTACAGTGTGCTGTGGACACCTCTCCCCTCGTGAACTGAGGTCTGTGTTTCCTCTCCTTGAACTTGGACAGGTCTCTGTGATGGACTCCGCGAACGGAACACAGAGAACGTGATGCTGCGTGAGGCTAGGGTCGTCAAAGGCGATGCAGCTGGGTTTGGTTCTCTGGGAGCCCAGCCACCATGCTGTGAAGGAACAAGCAGTTGGGGGGCCGGGGAGGGGTCTACATAAAGAGGCCTGTGTGGAAAGGAACCCAGATCCCCAGCCCGAAGCCCAGCAGATGGTGATTCAGCAGCATCGGCTTCCCCCCACTAAACCCTCCTCAAGCTGCAAGCCCTCGAGCTGAATGGATTCTTGTCTTGAGCCACGACATGTAGGGCTGATTTGTTAGACAATGATAGTTAACCAAAGCAGCTGCTGTTGCTTCCCCCTTCAGGCACGTCCTCGTTACCACATAGTCAAGGTGGCGCCTTCTCTGTGTCCCTCTGTGGACCAGGTATGGGCATGCTTGACTCATTCACCTTACTCCGAATCAAAATGCTATTTGTCCTCTCAGGACACAAAACTTAGCTCTGCCTGCCTACTCGTTCCCACACCTGCCCTGCCTTCCATCCACTCGCCTCGCAGGAACCAACCGTTGTCTACTCCCCTGTCCAAGTGGTTGTCAGGTATACATAAGAACCTGAAAGTCAGGCCACCCTCAGGGAAGACGAAAAGAAAAGGGATCGCCAAAATCTGAGGGACTCTGTGAGAGTTATAAATGGGGCGGGGGAGGGGGGCGCAAACTAAAACCCAGAGCCAGTCATCCAGTAATGCATCAGGGGCTGGGGACATCACAGAGAGTCAAACTGTGAGAACCTAAGCAGGGTTGCAAGCAGGAGTCAAGGATCAAATGAAGTTGGGACATGTTTGCAAAGGTGGGGAGGCAGTGCAGTATTCTACAGGTAATCAGTCCGTGCGGAGTGACTCACAGTCACAGTTGCCACTCCTGGCAACAATTATTAAGGTCAGTCTTCACAACTTCCTAGACCCAGTAACTTGATCACCAAAAGGAATGAGGTTAATCAGAAATGTGTTCTCAGTAAACTCATCTGTATCCTGGTAATCACACTTTCTCTACAGATGCTCTCAGGCCATTATTTGCTCTGTGTGTGTGTGTGTGTGTGTGTGTGCGCGCGTGTGCATATGTGTGTGCGTGTGACAAAGCAGATCCTATGTTAAGGGTCACCATTGGATAAAGCTATGTATAAGACAATAAACACTGACCTACCATCTCCAAATCATGGGCCATGACCAGCTGTGAGACTTTAAACATGTTACTGAATTTTTCTGAGCATCTGTATCCTACTTTATAAAATGGAGATGATAATCACGGTATTCATTCTCAAAGGGCTTTTTAAGATTAAATCAGATAACATAATTAAAGCATCAGGCACAAACTGAGGGTTTTAGAGGGGAAGGGGATGGGGGGATGGGTTAGCCCGGTGATGGGTATTAAGGAAGGCACGTACTGCATGGAGCACTGGGTGTTATATGCAAACAATGAATCATGGAACACTACATCAAAAACTAATGATGTACTGTATGGTGATTAACATAATACAAAAAAGAAAAAAAAGAATATTCACAAAAGCATGACTTAAGAAAAAAAACCAAAAAAATTAAAGATATTATAGCAAGAAAAAAAAAAAGCATCAGGTACCTTTAGTTTGTGATGCGTAAATTCTGAATTCCCTCCTTGTTTTCCGTGTGCAAAATGTGGCAAGCCTGCCCAGGACTGCCAAACTAAGCCATTTGTCCTCATGCATTATTCAGAGCTTCACCCAGGCATGTCCCGACTCCTGGGGTTGATCCAATTAGTCACTCATAGGCTGTAGCTTTAGGGGTCTTGACACCATCCTAAGAGCTCTCATCAGAAATTCTCTCCTTTCCTCTTTTTCCCTGATAGCTACAATCTCATTTTATCGCCAAACAAAACCACATTCCCCTTCTTGGCTGGGTCTAAAGCAACCAGTTTGCCACAGAGCCTCTCAGAATATATCCCTGCAAAGCAATCCCACCCCAGAGTCAGGGCCTGATTGAACTTGATGACGGTGACATTCTTAATGAGAGTCAGACAGCAAGACCTTCAGAGGGTCCGTCCCAGTGGAAAGCACAGCAGAAAACAGATTGGTTAATCTTCTATGTGGCTCCCAATTTTCCAAGCTTTAAAGCATAACAGAGCTGAAAACAGCCAATTTTTCTCATATTTTCACTTAGGCATCCTTCTTATTTTTTTAAAGATTTTATTTATTTATTTGACAGAGAGAGAGACAGCGAGAGAGGGAACACAAGCAGGGGGAGTGGGAGAGGGAGAAGCAGGCTTCCCGCCAAGCAGGGAGCCCGATGCGGGGCTCGATCCCAGGACCCTGGGATCATGACCTGAGCTGAAGGCAGACGCTTAACGACTGAGCCACCCAGGTGCCCCTAGGCATCCTTCTTAAACCAGTTCCTTTCCACAAATGTCTCATCTTTAGGGACATATAGAGTGGGGAAGCCAGGGGGACACCCTGGGGCAATCTTGATCTTCTCTGTCTTCTGAATCTGCCGCTGTATTCTGCAGGTCCTGGGGTGGGACCATCACAGGGCAGCTCTCCCTTTCAAAGTACAAATATGTCCTAAAGAAAACAGGATCGAAGTGTACTTTGTCCCTGGCAGTGTGCAGGACTCAAGCCTGTATCTTTTTTTTTTTTTTTTTTTTTTTTTTTTAAAAGATTTTATTTATTTATTTGAGAGAGAGAGAATGAGAGAGAGCACATGAGAGGGGGGAGGGTCAGAGGGAGAAGCAGACTCCCCGCCGAGCAGGGAGCCCGATGCGGGACTCGATCCAGGGACTCCAGGATCATGACCTGAGCCGAAGGCAGTCGCCCAACCAACTGAGCCACCCAGGCACCCTCAAGCCTGTATCTTAATAAAGAATCTCTTTAACACCTGCCTCACATAGGAATAAAATTCAAAGGTCAGCGCAGATGGAGTTGTGCGTTCAGGGGAACTCTCTACTAGGGGAACGGATCCTGGAGAAACAGCAACAGCTTGTGCTCCATACAGCAATGGTGAGAGCCACCAATAGTGAAGCTGCACAGGGTCATGAAAACAGCTGCCCTCTGGTGTAAGGTCCACCTGGATTGAAATCCCAGCTCCTCTCGTGACTAGCTATGTGACCTTTAAAACTCAACATTGACATCAATAGAATGGAGAGGATATAAACTGGACTCTGAATTCTACAGAAGGAATTGCAACTCCAAACCACTAGGGGAGGCAGAACGGAAACACAGCCAGAGCTTCAGGAAAAACAAGGACCCATGCGACGGGAGGGCCTGCAACAGGAAGATGGTTGTTCTCGAAGCCTAGGTTGCAATTTCACTTATCTCCCCAGTGAAGGTTTGATTTAGGAGAGAGACAAGGACACAGGAACTGTGTAAACTAACTGGAGTTGAACTTCTGGAGCAAAACTCAAGATAACAAAATTGTGAGCTCTTAGGCACAGTGATACCTAATTCCCAAGCCTATGTCCAGAGACCAACTGGTCCCAGCAAGAGGGCTTTAAGCTAGAAAACAAGGGAAATGGCTGCAGTGAACAGTGAATCTTGTCATGTACACACACACATACACACACACACACACCACGACACAGGGCAGATCTGTTCTCTTACAACACAATTGCGGTACCCTTATCATTTCTGTTGCTGAACTCAGAGCACAAATAGAACTCAGAGCTTCAGCCATCTTTGAGAGTATTTTTCCAGTGTCCATAATCCTTAAATTCTAACCATAAAACCCCAATGCGTATAGGTCTTTTTACCATTCCTCTATATCAGTGTCCAGAAAAACTGGTTTGAAAGATAAACTTTATGATAACCATTTGGATTGCCATTGAGCGACCGGAGCCTTGCAGGTACCCATTTCCAACTTGGAGAAGGAAGGAAAGGATCATCCATGTAGCCTTGATTCTGAGCTAGTGTCAAGTATTTCTTTGTTAATCTTTGAATTGTTTTAGTTATAGGTAGTCAAAACTGGTGTTTTCAGTAATCCCGCAGGGGAAAATTCAGCCTGAAAATCCAAGGGTGGAGAGCTAAGTGCTTTAAATGATGATTGGTCTAGGACCAAAAAGAAATGCCTAAATAGGCCCATAGGAAAAGTGCCTGTACCAGAGAGCAGCTAGGACTTTTCAATGATAACAGTGGTCATGATTTACTCAAATAAACTAATTGATTTAATCATAAACAATACTTATTGTTTTTGACATCCAACAAACAAAACACATAATGTATTAAGATAAAATAGTATGGGAACTATGCTTATGTGGCATCACCACGTCTTAACAGGAAGGAACTCAAATTGGGAACCAACAGATGGAAGAGTTTGTCCTACTTAAAAGATACTGAATTGGAGGGAGAAGTGGCAGATGGTGAAGGATGTGATCAGAACTTTCACCTTAGACTTTCTTCTGACCACCAAGTAAAAGAAATGGCTAATGAAGTGTAAATTACAGAAACTTGAGAGAAAATTATCATATCATCTCATGGTAGCAAAGAAAGGAACAGTTGGGGAGATGAATGTAGGTACTAGATTTGGGAAGGGAGATGTCAGAAATTTAAGAGAAAGAGTGGCCAGGATTATAGATCATGATGCTTTTTCAGGAAGGAAGTAATGCTCCAAAAAACGTGATTATATTTTACATTTGTAAATGACTCTGGTGAGAAAGAAAAGGTGGACTGCTCCATTCAAACATCATGCTCGGGGTCCCTGTTAGGCAAGACAGAACCATGTCATGGCTAAGATCTTGGCCCTGCTGTTTGACCAACAACATTTGAACCCCGGCCCTGCCCCCTTACAACAGAGATCTTGGGCCTATTAGCTAATATTTCAACATTACAATTGTCTCATCCATTAAAAAAGGATATATAATACCATTTTTTCTGTGCATTACTGTGATGATTGAATAAAATAATATATTTCAAGTGCCTGGCACTAGTAAAACACAATAGATATAGCTATGGTGATCTGTTCTGGCCAGGCTCCATTCTAGGCAAAGAAGGCATAAAAGGATAAGCCTTGTTCCCTGCCCTCGAGCAACTGTCTGCTATTTTAAATAACGAAAACGCAATGGGTAACGATTAGCACAATGTAGTTATAGCTGCCTCAAACCCTCCCAGGAATTAGATGTGGAATAAGTTAATCATTTTGTCAGTCAACGAATCAAACTCAAGAAAACATTGGATCTGCCCACTGAGCAGTAACTAATTCAGATTATTAAAAAGAAAAACACTCAAAAGATGAATAGGAAAACATGATCAAGACTGATGAACAGAAACATGAAAAACAGGGAAGAGGGTGAGCTGTTGTTTGCAAAATGCTAATACTCTCATTAAGGCTTTCTCAGTTACTCTGGGAGCCTAGAAAAGTCCAAGGAAGGCAGAAACATAGAATTAACTGTGACTATGAATAGATGATGAAAAGTGAATTTGCTTCTCTCTGCTCTAAGAGCATGGCACTTGGACTGAGAAGAACAGAATTAACCTGCCATGAGAGAATAAAAGGCTTACATTTATTAGGTGATTGTAAAGGCACCCATGTTCTCTCAGTGTTTTCAAATCTCTTGGCCAACATATTGGAGCTTAAAGAACAAAGAGAATTTTCAAATGGAATCAACAAGCTTCTGTCAGTGATCTTTGGGAAACTAATGTAAGATGGAAAGTTTCTCACAGACTGGAAATGGGCCAGTGCTATTCCAATTTTCAAGTAGCAGAATTCTGCAAACCACAGACAGGGGGCTTGGCAAAGACAGTATGCTGTCATAAATGTCATGGAAAAAAAAAACCCTCAAAAAAGAAAAACATTCTTAAGGAAAAGGGGATAAATCAGTGTCCAGTGCAAGAATATGAGAGACTAGGGCTCATATTCCTTATGCCAAGTGCAATTCTAGATACTTTTATATACACAAGCTTATTTAATTTCCCAAGAGCCATAGGTATTATTCTGTCCACTTTTTATAGATGAGGGAACTGGTATACAGAGAGAAAGATTAAAGAATGAGGAATATTTGGCCCATTTTAAGGATGTTCAGGATTCCGCTCTTCAAGAATGAGCACCTGGCATTCTGGAAAAATAGAAACATCCCACAGTTGGGGCGCCTGGGTGGCTCAGTTGGTTAAGCATCTGACTCGTGATTTCAGCTCAGGTCATGGTCTCAGGGTCTTGAGATCAAGTCCCATGTGGGGTTCAGTGCTCAGGCAGAGTCTGCTTGGGATCCTCTCTCTCTGCCCCTCCCTTCCCTGCTCATGCACTCTCTCTCTCTCTAAGAGGAAGGAAGGAGGGAAGGAGGGAAGGAGGGAAGGAGGGAAGGAGGGAAGGGAGGAAGGGAAGGAGAGAGGAAGGAAGGAAGGAAGGAAGGAAGGAAGGAAGGAAGGAAGGAAGGGAGGGAGGGAGGAAGGGAGGGAGGGAGGGAGGGAGGGAGGAAGGAAGGAAAAAAAATGATCCCAGAGTCTTAAGGAGAAGTCAGATAAACAGACTGGATAGAAAATTATACTTGCCATGTCCAGGACAGCATGATAATCATTGAAGTCCTATGAAGATGTTGCGGCAGAGCCCTTTTGTGATTCCTTTCCAGCCTGTAGCCTACTCCCTTTCCTGAGAACTACCACCCCACTCACAGAGATGTACCTTTGCACTCCTATTTGACATAACTGATTGAACCAAATCGGAGCCAATGGATTCTCCTCAACAGGAGTTTGGAATTTGGAGATAGGAGCCAACCTCTGCTATATGCCTGGATGAGGGAGTAATGAGAAACTAAGCTGGAAGCGGCCATAGTTGGCCTTATTCACATGCACAAAAGTGATGGGTATGCACAGATGACAGAGAGGCACAGAGGAGAGATGATTCAGCCCTGAAAAAACAGAATAACTGTGGCTCCAGATGTTCTCTCAGGTCTGGACTCTAGTCTCCTACATTCCTTGTTCCTGCATGCTCCTCGGGTATTCCTACAGATCCTTTTAAAACTTTACTTTCAGTGCTTACACTAGTCTGAGTGAGTTGGAGTAAGTAATAACCAAAATGCCTGGTTTAGATCACCATGTCCTGTTATGACAAATATGCTCTCCTCCCGAAACATGAGTCAGAACACAAGAAAGTCTTATGATATGTACCCTGTACATGGAAGATGAATTTCACCCATATCACCTGGGAGCAAATAAAATCAAAAGACAATGGACTGCACATCTAGAGACTTTAGAGACCTGGGGAAAAAACTGAAGAACACAGAGCAAATGATTATATTTTAATTTTCTTCTTCTTTCTAAAGATCATAACTTTGTAGAAGAAAGAAATATGGGGGCACTGGGGTGGCTCAGTTGGTAGAGTGTCCAACTCTTGATTTCAGCTCAGGTCATGATCTCAGGGTTGTGAGATCGAGCCCCACATTGCACTCCTCACTCAGCATGGACTCTGCTTAGGATTCTCTCTCTCTCCCTCTGCCTCTGCCCCTCCCCCTGCTTGTGCTCTCTCTCTCTCAATAAATAAATAAAATCTTAAAAAAAAAAAAAAAAAGAAAGAAAGAAGGAAATGAATATGCAGCATCAAGAAAGGAGAAGCTAACACTAGAGTCAGTCTCCTGACTTGGGGCTTTGCCCAAGAGAATTGTTGAGTCATGGCAAAGGATAGAGGGGATTTTATAAGGAGAGGGAAGAATGTGAGACAGTAGTCTTAAAAACAGGATCAAAGATGATGATCTGCAGTATTGTCAAAGAAGGTGAAAACCTCATCAAAAATTACGCAAGTGGAAACTACAAAGTCACCAGACTTGACACAGACAGGATCCTCAGATTCAAATAATAGGTAAGGAAATTAAGATAAAAATATATCGTCATTCCAGAAAAATGGCACTGTGAGGGAATTCATGTAAGTCCCCCTCTCCCTACTTCCTCTTTCCATCCATGAAAACCAGGACAGGATTGAGAAATCTCACAATAGTGAGCTCACACTTTAGGTCATGATCTAGTGATAGCCTATTTCTTCTCATATGAGAAGCTTAAGGGGGACAATGGACCAGCTGGCCTCAGTCCCCAATCCTATTATTGGAGAAGTACTCTGCTGATATGATTACAAAAAGAGGGATTTTTTTAAAAGATTTATTTATTTATTTGAAACAGAGAGAGTGCATGTGTGCGCAAGTGGGGGGAGGGGCAGAGGGAGAGGATCCTAAGCAGACTCCCCGCTCAGTGAGGAGCCCGATGGGGGGCTCAATCCCATGACCCACGAGATCATGCATACCTGAGCTGAAATCAAGAGTCGGACACACTCAACCAACTAAGCTACCCAGGTGCCCCTAGAGGGATGTTTTTCTGATACTCACTCCAAATTGAAGAGAACTCTTTGTAATGAACCATATTCCATATTTGGAAACACTTGATATTCTAAAAAAAAACAGAAATAATAAGCATTTTCAGTGGGGCAAACTGAGACTCCAAACTTCAGCAGCACCAAGAAGTCAGCATCACTCAACTCTGGTTGGACATGAGGATTAAGAATGTTCCTTCAAAAATTACCCAACCCCAAATCCAGAACTTGGGTGATCCAAGCTCTTTCATTACATGAGCAACAAAAGCAGAACATCAAAACATCCTCCTAGGAAACCTGATTTCTGAAAACATTTGAGCAAACAGGAAAGAAGTTTAAGACCATAATGAGCTATTTCCATGGCATCTTCAAAAGAGGAACAAAATACATTTGAATCTCACTATGGAACAATTTGAATCAGTATTGGATGTGGTTAATAACAGAACTTATTAAACAAAATAAAATAAAAAATAACAGAACTTATTTTGCAGAAAATCAATTAGTAAGATGGAAAACATGTTTGAGATACATACGGATGTCAAAGAAATTAACACAGTGGGAAAAATGTGAACAAATGTTTCTTACACCTACATTCTGCCTGGCTCTTCTGGATGATGGGAATACAAAAATGAAGAAGCCATTGACACCTGCCCTCAAGGTGATCACAGCCCAGTTAGGGAGGTAAAAAAAATTAAATAGATAGTAATCTAGATATTACTAACTGATACCAACTTACTCCCCCAGAAGGGCAAAAATATAGTTTTTCTCATAGTATCCACAGATGCTATACAAAAAGAAAAAGAAAAAGAAGATACCAAAAATATTTTAGTGCACTTAAGAAAGAAGAAATTTTATAGATTTTATTCCCAGGACAGACGTTAATACAACCCAAAAATCTAGAAACTAAGCATCAGCCTCCTAAATTACAAGAAGATAAAGAATGCTTCAACAGTCTATTGTGGCAGAAAAGGTAAAATCTATAAAATTGTATATCACAATCTATGCAATATAAACACAACTGTACACAGACAGAAAGATAGGTACCATCAATGTTTTTACCATTTCTAATATTATGGTCCCATTAGGAGATAGGAGTAGTAAATGAACTATTAAAAAAAACAGAAAACCACAGAAATAGTACAATGCAAATAAAAAAGCGCAAATCTCTTCAAGAGAAAAAGAAACATTATTTTTAAAATTATAAAGCCCTTCTCTTTTCATATCCTGGTTGCATAAGTAAGCCTTTACCTGGTTGAAGGAATTGTATTAGTATCACATACTATTAAAAGAAGAAAGAAAGCAAAGAAAATAAAAAGGTTTGGGAACAAAAGGACATCTTGAAAGTAAACAAAATATGGAATTGCTGTAATAAAAAATTCAATAGAGTTACAGTTCTGGATAAGAAAGACTAAGTACAGTCCACACTGTCTCTTCCACTGAATGCAGCTATAAAACCTGACAATGCAGTTACTCAAGAAATCTGAAAAGTAAACAGCAGGCAGCTGAGGAAGAAGACCAGAATTCAAAGTGGTACCAAACTGGTGGTAAATTTATCTTCTGATCCCCTCTGACCTTTCATCAGCCTAGTGCGGGGGCAGGGACCTGAGATCCAAAACTGGGCACCAGGGTATAGAAAGAGCTGCAGGGGAGGCCCTTTAGTTCAGCTCACTAAGCAGAAAAGGAAATTCCTAATGCTCAGAGAAAGTGTGCAAATCCTGTGGGATTGATTTTCTTCTTTTCTTCTCCATTTACTGGTGTCCCAGCCTTAAGCAATCTCCTTGTGGTGGCCATAGGAGCCGATAGAGACCAAAACTCCTGAGAGAGGGGAGCCCTGTTTTGCAAGCCATGGAGTTCTGGTCCCAAGAAAATGGGTCAAACTCTTATTAATTTGTTTTTTTCCTCCCTCAGCCCTCCTGCTGCTTGTCTCTGGAAGCAGCAGTTGAAGACACAGGGGAGGGTAACTGAAGCCCCAGCATTCTGGCCTAAGGATTAAAAGGGAAGCCTCAGGGGTGCCTGAGTGGTACAGTCGGTTGAGGGTCTGACTCTTGGTTTTGGCTCAGGTCGTGATCTCAGGTCATGAGATTGAGCCCCTCATCAGGCTCTGCACTCAGCAAGGAGTCTGCTTGGATTTGTCTCTCCCTCTGTCCGCCCCCACTCTCTCACTGTCTCTCTCTTGCATTCAAATAAATAAATCTTTTTTTTAAGATTTTATTTGTCAGAGAGAGAGAGAGAGAGCACAAGCAAGGGGAGTGGCAGGCAGAAGGAGAAGCAGTCTCCTCACTGAGCAGGGAGCCTGATGCGGGACTCAATCCCAGGACCCTGGGATCATGACCTGAGCCAAAAGCAGATGCTTAACCAACTGAGCCACCCAGGCGTCCCTAAATAAATCTTTTTATACATACATACATACATACATACATACGTAGATGGGAAGCCCCATGGAACTGGAAAGTAACAGGCAAGAAATTGCAGAAAGGGAAGAGCTAAGGAAAGAGACACCCATGCAGTTTATTAAATTGATTCCTGGGCTCACCCCAAAACTGTTCATGTGTGGATCAGATTTTAATCAACCTACCCAAAAATTTGAGAATGGGACCAACAAACATCATTGCCCAGCTCTCAAACTGACCATTAGGTGGCAGACATGTGCAATAGCACCAAATCACACTGAAAAAGCTTTGAAAACTGAATTAACTTTGAAACCAGAGCACACTGAAGATGGCAGGGATGTGCAGCCTGAACCTAAACAGGTTGTCTACCTGTTAAAACAAAAATAACATTCTCCATAGGATTTTTTTAAAGATCCAGAGCCTCACAACATATTCAAGCTGTCCAGGATAAAATCCAAAATTATTCAACATACAAAGAACCAGAAAAATACCAGTTCACAGGGGGCAAAAATTAGTACATGCTAATGCCAAGATAAAACAGATGTTAAAATTATGTGACAAAAAATTTGAAGCATCTATTATAAAAATGTTCCAGCAACCAATGCAAACATTCATGAAACAAATGAAAAAAAAAGAGAAAGTCACGACAAGAAACAGAAGACATAAAGAATCAAGTGGAAATGTTAGAATTGAAAAATACAATCACTACAATTAAAAAAAAAAACTCACTGAAAAGTGTCTATATCAGAATGGAGATGACAGAAGAAAGAAAGAATAAATAAACTCAAAGAGAGACCAATAAAAATTATTCAGTGTGAACAACAGGGAGATAATAGATTGAAAAAAAATTCACAGAGCCTCAGGGATACATGGGCTTAATTTAACAATCTGTTAGAGTTTCAGGAGAGAAGAAATAATGTATACCTGAAAAAAATATCTGAAGAAATAATGGCTAAAAACTTCCTATTTGGCAACAGACATAAACCTACAGACATGAGAAGTTCAACAAATCCCAAATAGGACAAACCCAGAGAAATCCATGCTGAACATATGATCAAACTACTGAGAACTAAAGCAACAGAACCTTGACAGCCACAGACAAGCAATACATTACTTACAGGGAACAATGATTCCAATGACTATGGAAATCATAATCCTAAAAGAAATCAGAAAATATTATGGCTTGAACGAAAATGAAAACAGAGCATACCAAAGTTTGTGGAATATACTGTATTTGTAGATAAATTTTAGCATTCAATACTTATGTTAGAAAAAAAAAGCATGGTAACTATCACTTTATTGCATCTCATCACCAAATTTACACTCCATTGTATATTCTGTGATGAAAGAATTAATTTAAGCATTTTTCCTTTAAAGTGAACATGATGTTCAACTTCCTCAGTAGAGGACACTGGAGGAACAGTGCAGGAGGAAAGGGCTCTCCTGAGGTTTTCAGCTGCTGTGCAGGGGAGGGAAGGAGATGAGGATATAAGTGTATATACATCCAATGGAGCTCTGTCCCAGTCACAGGCCCAGAACGTGTGTTCACTTGGTGACCTATTGCTCTCAGTCTGATAGTAATATTTCCACTGTCCTACTGACATAGAAATTAATGTCCTGTAGATTTCCTTCCCTCACTCACACTTGAAGGCCTGTCAGCAGCTGGGGCTGTCTACCTGTACCAATACCTGAAGGCCTCCCACCTACAGAGCACCTGAAGGCTTCCTGTCCCTGTAAGTACCCAAATGCCTACTGCCGGCACTCTGTGGCCCACCTACACTCCAGAAGATTGCCACTGAGCCAGCTCCCTCTGCAGGTCCCACCTAGCTCATCTTTGCCCTGAAAAGTTCCCACTGCCACTTCATATTCATGCCAGTAGTTGATGATTCTCTAGGCATAAAGAGGGATTTCTTTAACTTATAAAGACCACCTACAAAAAAATCTACAGATAACATCATACTTAATGGTGAGGAACTAGATACTTTTCCATTAAGATAAGGAATAGGAAAAAATGTCCCCTACTTCTATGCAACATCACACTGAAAGTCCTAGCTAATGCAATAACACAAGAAAAGGAATTTCAAAGTATACATTGAAAAGGGAGAAATAAAACTGTCTTTGTTTGCAGATCACATGACCATCTATGTAGAAAATCTCAAAGAATCAACAACAACAACAACAAACTCCTGTAACCAATAAGTGATTATAGCAAGTTTGCAGGATATGAGATTAATGCACACAGTCTATTGCTTTCTACATAAGGGCAATGAACAATTGGAATTTAAAATTAAAAATACAATGCCATATACAATAGTACAAAAAAAAAACAAGAACTTAAAAATAAATCTACCAAGATACACACAAAATCAGTATAAGTAAAACTACAAAACCCTGGGCACCTGGGTGGCTCAGTTGGTTAAGCAACTGCCTTCGGCTCAGGTCATGATCCCAGGGTCCTGGGATTGAGTCCCACATTGGGCTCCCCCTGCTCTGTGGGGAGCCTGCTTCTCCCTCTGCCTCTGTCTGCCACTCCCCGTGCTTGTGCTTTCCCTCTCTCTCTCTCTCTGTCAAATAAATAAATAAAATCTTAAAAAAAAATGCAGACATTTAAAAAAAACTACAAAACCCGGATGAAAGAAATCAAAGAAGATTTAAATAAATGAAAACATATTCCATGTTCATAGATAGATTCAATATTGCTAAAATGTCAGTTCTTCCCAACCTGATCTATAGATTCAGTGCAATTCCAATCACAATCCCAGCAGTTATTTTTTGAGTATCAACAGTAATTCTAAAATTTACATCAAAGACAAAAGACCCAGAATAGCCAACATTACCCAACTTCAAGACTTACTATAAAGCTACAATACTCAAGATAGTGTGGTATTGGCAAAAGACTAAACAAATAAATCAATGGAACAGAACAGAGAGCCCAGAAAAAAACACACACAAAGATAGTCAACTGATCTTTGACATGGGAGCAAAAGTAATTCAATGGAGAAAAGATAGCCTTTTCAACAAATGCTACTGAATCTACTAGACATACACATGCAATCAATCGATCAGTCTAGAACTGACCTTACCCCTTTTACATAAATTAACTCAAAATGGATCATAGACAGAAATGCAAAGCACAAAACCATAAAACTATAAAATAGGGGGAAAAATTAGGTGATCTTAGGTTTGGTGGTGACTTTTTATTTAAAACACCAAAAAGCACAATCCACTAAAGAAGAAATTGATAAGTTGAATTTCATTAAAATTAATAACTTCTGGGCACCTGGGTGGCTCAGTCAGCTAAGCGTCTGTGTTCAGCTCAGGTCATGATCCCAGGGTCCTGGGATGGAGTCCCACATCAAGCTCTTTGCTCAGCAGGGAGTCTGCTTCTCCCTCTGTCCCTAACCCCCCTTGTGCGCTCCCTCTCTTTCTCTCTCAAAAATAAATAAGTAAAATCTTAAATAAATGAATAAATAAGTAAATAAAATTAATAACCTCTGCTCTGCAAAAGAGACAAAGAGTAAAAATATATGCCACAGAAAAAGTGGGAGAAAATATTTTCAAAACACATATCTGATAAAGGACTTGCATCCAAAACATACGAAGAACTCTTAAAAACTTAATAAGAAAACTATCTAGTGTATACAGCATTGTTTACAATAGCCAAGATATTTATTTATATTTATCATCCATCAGTAGATAAATGGATAAAGAAGATGTGATACACACACACACACACGATGGAGTATTACTCAGCTTGCCATTTGCAACAACATGAATGGACCTAGAAGGTATGCTAAGTGAAAGAAATCTGACCGAGAACTACAAATGCCACATGATTTCACTTATCTGTAGAATCTAAAAAATAAAACAAACAAAAAAACAGAAAGAGACCCAAAAATACAAAGAACAAACTAATGGTTGCCAGATGGAGGAGCAGAGATGGGCAAAAAAGGTGAAGGGGAGTGGGAGATACAGGCTTCCAGTTATGGACTGAATGAGTCACGGGGATGAAAGGCACAGCATAGGGAATATGGTCAATGGTATTGTGATAGCATTGTATGGTGACACCTGCTAGCTATGCTTGTGTGCATAGCATAACGTACAGAGTTGTGGGATCACTATGTTGTACACCTGAAGCTAATGTAACATTGTGTATCAACTCTACTTCAATTAAAAAAAGAAAACTACCTAATTAAAAATGGGCACATAAACCTGCACATGAACATTTAGCAGCTTTATTCTTAATTGACAAAAACTGGAAGCAACCAAGATGTCCGTCAAAAGGCGAATGGGTAAACAAACTGTGGCACATGCATACGATGTAATATTTTATTCAGTGGTAAAAAGAAATGAACTATTAAGCTACAAAAAGACATGGTGGAGCCTTAATTAAATATCACTTAGTGAAAGAAGCCAATCTGAAAAGAATGCATCTTGTATGTATATGACATTCTGGAAATGGCGAAACTATAGACATGGTAAAAAAAAATCAGCGGTTGCCAGGGGTTTTGGAGAAGAGAGGGAGGGATGAATAGGAGGAGCACAGGGGACTTTTAGGGCAGTGAAACTATTCTGCATCATTCTATAATGTAGACACATGATATTATGCATTTGTCAAAACTTAGGGAATATACAACACAGTGTGAACCGTTATGTAACATATGGACTTTGTTTAATAATAATGTATTCCTATTGGTTCATCAGTTTGAACAAATGTATCACTCCAATGCAAGATGTTAATACTGGAAATTGTGAAATGGGGAGAGGGTATATGGGAACTCTGTACTATCTGCTCAATTTTCAGCAAACTTAAAACTGCTCTGAAAAAATGTTCTATTAATTAAAAAAGAAAAAAGAGAGAGACCACAGACTGGGAGAAAATACACATATTTGATAAAGAAGTTGATGCCAGAAAATATAAAGAACTCTTAAAACTCAACAGTAAGAAACCAAATAGCATAATAAAAAAGAAGAATACATATCTAAATAGACAAGCCACTAAAATAGTCAAATGGCAAATATCAACATGAAAAGATGCCGATCATTATTCATTATGAGGGAAATTTTAATTAAAGTGACAATGAAATACCACTATATGCCTATTTGAACGGCTAATATTTACCAAAAAAAAAGACAATGTCAAATTCTGGAGAGAATATAAAGCAACTAGAACACTCATAAACCACTAGTGAGAATTTCCTAGCCACTGCTAGTAGCTTTTTTCATAATCACCAATACCAAGAAATACCCAAATGTCCTTCAAAAGGCAAATAAACAAACTGCAATTCGTTAAACAATTGACTGAAACTCAGCAATAAAAGAAAAAACTCCTGATAAACACAACATGGATAAATCTCAGATGTATTATGCTAAGTGATAAAAGTCAGTTTCAAAAAGTTACACACTATGTGATTTTATTTATATGACTTTTCTTAAAAATAAAAAATATAGAGGGGCACCTGAGTGGCTCAGTCAGTTGAGCATCCGACTCTTCGTTTCGGCTCAGGTCATGATCTCAGGGTCCTGGGATCAAGCCTGGTGTCGGGCTCTGTGCTTAGTGGTGAGTCTGCTTGAGAATTCTCTCTCCCTTCCCCTCTCCTTCTCCCTCTACCCCTCCCCCCCTAAAATGAATAAATAAATCTTTTTAAAAAATTTAAAAATAAAAAATATAGGGACAGAAAACAGATTAGTGGTTATTAGGATAGGGAGGTATGGGGAGAAGTTGACTACAAAGGAGATAACTTTTTCTAGTGATGGCAAATTCTCTATCTTGATTTTTTTGGTGGATATATGGCTATATGCATTTGTCAAAACTGAGAGAAGTTTAACTAGAGAGTTTTAATTTAATCTCTGCTTCATTATACATGATATTGTATGTTATGTACATATACCTTACATTGTATTTGCATATTGTACATATTATATGTTAGATACATTATCTACTAGACATTACCTCTGCATAATCTGACTTTAAAAACCATGCACAGGCAAATTCTGAAGGTGATGCACTCTTGTCAGCTGGACAGCAAGTTCTTTCTCTATGGGGACTCTGAGAGACATGCCTCCATATCCACCACTGTCTGCCCCACACGCCAGCAGATCCACTTTTCCATACGTGTTCAGGGAGCACTTCCTCCAGGGATCTGGTGAGTCTCGCTTCCTAAGAAGAAACCTAAGAGAGGGAGGACAGTGGGATAAACTACAGACTCCATCACTAGAGTTGGTTTTAAGGCTGCAGCTGGTACTCATCAGCTTCCATCTCTACTATCCACTCTAAGTTCCTTTTGCCCTCAGCTCTCATCCCCATTGGATAACAGAAGTTTTAACTTTTGTTTTTTAAGATTTTATTTATTTATTTACTTATTTATTTGAGAGAGAGAGAGCGCATGAGCTGGGGGGAGGGGTTAGGGGCAAAGGGAAAGGGAGAATCTTCAAGCCAACTCCCCACTGAGTGCAGAGCCTGACACAGGGCTCAATCCCCTGATCCTGAGATCATGGCCTGAACCGAAATCAAGAGTTGGATGCTTAACTGACTGAGCCATCCAGGTGCCTGGAGATTTAACTTTTCTTGCTGATCAAGGTTGATTATGAGATGATAACTCCCTTTTTTGCCTGCTGATTTCTGGATGCAGGGAACCCAAGGGGTCCAGGCAGCCAGACATAGCTTTTAGTTCAATGGACGCTTGCTTGTACCCCTTTTGACCTCCAAGGCTCCAGATCTCAGAGTTGCACATGGGAAGCTCAAATTTCTCCAGTGGATCATTGGCAATGAAATCATAGGACCACTCTTGCTTCCACACCTTGTTATCTATACTCATTTATTGTTTATAATGAGGACAGAGCATCACATAATGTCTCTGATCAATGCATGTGCTGTTTTCTGGATGACAGTGCCCCATCTGTGTAGAGCATTCCTCTTGAATGGTGCTTCAAAATTCCTGCTGGTAGCTCCTGGGTGGTGAGGTATATAAATACAACTAGTGAATCCTATGATCATGGATCTACTTAACACCTCCTTCACAATAAAGTTGCTTCCCTGATCAGGTGTTACGGTGTATGGGATTCCATGGATAATGGTTCTGGCTGAGGTCCATGGGTTGGAAATCTGAACCTATAAACAGAATAGGTATCACTTCTTGGAAGAATAAAATTCTGGCTATTCTAGAGTAGAAGGGACTAATAGAGTCAACTTGTTACCCAGTGGATAATTATCTTTTCAGGGAATAGCACTATCCTGACTACAGAACATATGTCTCTATTGCTGGCAGACTGGACATTCAGAGGCGGCAGTAGCTGAATGGCCATGTTGAGTCTGCATAATGTTAGGGTCTTATATAGCCTCCATTTCTCTGCCACTGAGGCCACTTCATTTGTGTGCCACCATTGTGGCCAGCACAAACAAAATTAGCGTCAGCTGGCTGAATAATTTTGTCTAAGTGGTGGCTTAGTGCTTCTTCCATGGTGGATGCCCCTATTCTAAAAGGGAGCTATGATGAGGTTTTGGGTCTTGAGGTATCAATGTCAAATCAAAATTCCCCAAAATGCTTGGGTATTTCCCTTTCTTCAGAGTATAGTCACTTGAGGAAATGGTCATAGACTCTTTGGGAAGCGTACAGAACTGATTACAGTGCCTAATTGTGGTAGTACTGCAGTTCTTTCCCTGGTGGTCTGGCCTCTTCAATTAAGGGATTCCAGGTCTAAAAATTGTTGCAGGTCCAGAAACTGAGAAAAGATTGAAGCTTTTTATTGCAATGATCACCATCAGCCTCCTGCTTCTTCATTCTTGTGTTCTGATTATCGAGGTTAAGCAGCCCCCTCCTTGGCTGCCTAACTATTTTAGCCCTAGAGATGCCATGTTCTAGTAACCACATTCACCTCTTTTTGCAAGCCAAGTCTTCTTAGTTGCCCCTCTGACCCTGCCAACTGTTATGTTCATCTCAGCTCCAGCCACCCCACACCCACACCCACACACCCACTTCTGATAGCTAAGCACCACCACCTGGCCTCTATGGCTTTGTGGGGAAGGGAAAGACTATCATTCAATAGCTGTTAGTGAGTTGTAATCTGTGACAGGCTCTCCAACTATTAGCCCCAGCCTGCAGAGGACGGCTACAGCGGACTTCTCAGTAAGTGCATTCCTGGTGACCTTAGTGAATGTGTGCCCAAGGCCTTCTGATAGAATGTAATCCTCTGGTGGTCCTTTAGCCTCAGATAATATGTCCATTCTAGCATGCCCATGTCTTGATCCTTTTAATCCCTTCCTGTACCATCTGCCACAGAAATTCAGGCATTTCAACATCACTCAATGTGGGCCATTGCTTTTTCCAACTTCTAAGAATCACCTTCACAACAACTTTGCCCCAACCCCTACGTTCCTTCCAGGAAATTGAACCCTCTGTCCCTTATCCAATCTCACACTCTTGCCTCTTTGATTGAGCACATTGAGAATCCAGTCTCACAGATACTCCCCCGGTCCCTGGCTAGGATATTCAATTCCCTTAGGTATAAATGCTTGCCTTCTTTCTGAGGCTCAGCACATCCCCTACTGGATTATGATGCAATTCAATGCTGGTTATAAGCCTGGTAGCCAGGAGAGGAAGTGGGTCATCTCCTGAAGGGGCAACCATGACCTTATGGGGGAAAGAGCTCTGTACTCCCAGCCCACAGTGGGGCACGGGGTAGTAGCTCTTAACAGAAAGTGTTAGGGCACATCTACAACCTCAGAAGGTTTACAGAAGTCTGAGAAGACAAATTCTTTGGGGAATCCATCCAGACTGTCCCTATCTCATGGGTCAGAGTCCTAGGTTTTCCCAGCCAGGGACCTGACCTCAGCATAAAAGAACCACCTTGGTTGAACATTAAACGGTCTTTGAAATACAGCCACTTTTTCTTTGTTCACTGCATGAGAAAAGAGCTTTTCTTCTTCCTACTAAAGAGACTGTCTGGCTCTAGCATTCAATATTCAATTGCTAATTAATTGCTCTCAGCCTTTCATTATCTATCTGTAGGGTGTCAATGAAACTTAGTAACAACCACTTGATTCCATTATCCTAATATTTATCATTCCTCCCATGTATTCCAGACACCCGGATCCTCATACTGATCAGTGCATTCTCCTACACTGTGGCACCAAGTTACCACACTGAAGTTTTAACAATTGGGCTACGACTTCATGCCAGAGCCTGTCCACGATCCCACTGATTGCCTGGGATGGGGTGGCATTGTCAGCTGGGCAGTGACCCGATCTAAAACTCTACCTTACTGCTTGTTCTCTTGGAACCATAGGGCCAGTTAGAGTTCTCTAGGGAGCAGACACTGAGATGAAGATAGAAATTCAGAAGATGTATTAGGGAATAGCGCCTATGGAAAAAGCAGAGAAGCAGCAGACCTGGGATAAGGAAGCAGTCAGATGGCAATGCCATGTGACAAAGTCTCTGCCAGCTCAGCAGGGAGCTCCAGAGCAAAGACTGGACACTGGAGGGGTGCCATATGAGGCAGAAATGTCTAGGCTCCTGTACAACCGCTTGCTTAGTCACCGGCTGAAGCCTAGCCCACCAACAGTATGACCTCAGCTACCCCTGCCTTCTTCAGTCATTGGTTGGCATGCCCTGGGAAGACTGTGACCTCAATTCAAAAGCTGAAGTGGACACTAAAGGAGCTAATAGCTGGAGACTGTCCATTAATCTCACTCCTCAAAGTGCTGGAAGAAACCAGAGCAGTGACTGCCCCGGCAGTCGAGGGCAGGTATTGACTGGGAATGGACAAGAGGGAATTTTCTGGAAAATATTCTATATCTTAATAGGTTTCTGTTACATCACTTCATGCATTTGCCAGAGCCCATCAAACTGTATACTGTGTTTTACTGAATCTAAATTATATCAAAATTTTTTAAAAGGGAAAAAGACCATAAGCACGCACACAATGCAATACCATGACAACTCATGAGAATGGGTAAATGGAAAAGATAGACATTCCCAAGTGTTACTGTAGATGTGAAGCAATCACAACTCTTTACCCAGCTGGTGGGAAGTAAATTGGTAGAAACACTTTAGAAAGCAGCATCAAAGCTGAACATGTCACATCCAATGGCACAGCTATTCCTCTTCTAAGTATAGTTCCAATGGAAACATGGGGGGGGGAAGAACATGTGTTTATGTGGTGCTATCAACATACACTCACCAAAAGATATGTACTAGAATGTCAATAGCAGAACGACTCGAATAGCCATCAGGAGTAGAATGTATGAATGGAATACTATACAGCAGTGAGAATAAACCATCTACAACTAAATGGAAGAATGTACATGACTCTCACAAATGTGATGTTGAACCACAAAAGCCAGATTATTTCTATTCATATAAAGTACAATAAGGGGCAACATAATCTATACATTACAATTAGAATATTGAACAGTGACTGGAACAGAGAACAAAAGGGTTGCTTAGGTTTTAGTAAGTTGCTGCTTTTTCTTTTATCTTAGTTCTTGGAACATACCTGTTTGTGAAAATTCATCAATTTATACACTTATTCTCTGTACATTTTTCTGTATATAAGTTATACTTCAATACAATTTAGGAAAAGAGAGGGGTAGGTTGCCTAATCTTACCGAAATATCCCAGAGTATTTCTGGCTTCAGGGGCAGCTAACTCCAAAACTTTAAATAATGGTATTATATTAGGAAAAGATCTGACCCTCACCCTTCCACTCCTTTCCCAAACCCTCCCCTCTTCTTCTTTCCTCCCCTTCTCTCCTCTCCTTCTCCTCTTCCTCCTCCCCCTCCTTCCTCTCTCTCTTTTTCCCTCTCTCACACACACACACGCACACACACATACCTCTTCCCATGTCCCAGCTTTCTTAGCTTGGCCTCCTCCTGGGTGAGGTTCAGTCTTAAGCAGCCCCCACTAGCTGGTGACAGGATGGCTCCAGGAGCTCCAGACAGATCAGATCAGCCACTCCAGCAGAAACAAAATTTCCCATTCTCAGTAAATGTAATAAACATCCCAGGATCAAGACCCCCTGAACCAAATAGGATCCCCTGCCTATTCCAGAATCAATCACTCAAGCCAGAAGAAAACACACCCTAGGTGGCTAGCCTCTGTCATGTGCTTACCCTTGGAGACAGTCTCATCCAAACACTGTGGCCGAGAGTGGAGGAAGGATGGTGTTCCTAAGGAAAGCAGAAGTGTTATTACCACACAAAGGAAGAATGGCACATCCCAGACTACGGAGTCCACTGTATTCCAACAGGCATGGGCCTAATGGCCTTCAGGAGACTACGTACAGCCTATCTTGCTTTCATTCAGTTTTAAAATGGCTCTTCCTTGCTGATGAATCCATTTGCACCTATTTCTAAGGGTATTCAGATACCTTTTCTTCAATGATTTAACAGAAAAACATGTTAGAGATTAACATAACAATAAAAAATTTTAAAAAACATTAAAAAAAAAGAAAAACACGTTAGACTCAATCTATTATGTCCCTTGTTATTTCTCATCTAAGTCATAACCCTCTATGGTACTTTTCTGAGTCCTTTCTCAAATGGAAGCCCCCAAGGAAACCCTCTCTGTTCTTCTACTTGAGAGTGAAATTCACAGGGTTATTCAGGACTTATTGTTGAAGCCATAAGGGTCCAAAATCGTAACTGCTCCGGGAGTAAGTCATGTAATAGCTTCCCATCATCCTGGTTTTCCTTATCTATTAAACAGAGTGAGCCAGTATTTACCTGGGTCTCAGAATACTCGGGAATGCTTTGTTGTCTCAGAATTCTTTTACATTTCCCCTAGCAGGTCCACAGAACCCATATAATTTGGAGTGTGTATCTCTCTATTGATCTTGGATATAGGGGAGGACCAGAAGTGCCAAAATACTGGGTTGGAGGTCATAATATGCGGAGGGCTCACCAGGAGAAAAGGAGACATCCCTGAAGAAATGTCACTGACCTAGAGGTGAGGCTCCCCGGAGCCAGCTGCTGCCCCTGGTTGTCCTGATGAGAGAGCCAGCTGGAACTCAGAGGTGCCTACTGGGAATGGGGCCTGCCAAAGGTGTTCGGTAACGTTCCTTCCAAATCCCCAGTCCCCTCCTCTCTGGTCTTACCTGGCTCGGAGCAGGCTCGGGGCTTCTCCTCGCCCCCCACCCGACTGCCACTCCAGCTTCCTAAGGAATGTGCATATTCCCCAAGACCTTGCCCATCCTCAGGATGCTAAACCAAGGCACAGCCCACCCAGGCAGCCCTGGGGTCACCAGGACTAGAGGTGACTCAGGAAACCAAACTGCCACTTCAGGGAACGCTGGTCCTGGAAGGTCGGAACCGTGACCCTCAAAGATTCGTGCTGGAGGTCCACTGGCTCCCAAGGGTCAGTACTGACTCCTCAACACTTTCTTTTTTTTAAGAAAGTATTGGCATTGGTTGCTTCCCCACCGCACCTGCTGCACACCGTAGAGGCGCCAACATCACCCCCCACCCCTTCCCACGATGACACCCTCAGTGTAATAGCCTCATTCAGGAAAGGGGAGAAACGATCCACAAGGCTCCACTCTTCCAGGCACATTTTGTCTAGAATACTGTTCTATGTCTCCTCCTGTCTCCTCTATAGATAAGGGGGCCTTTCACTAATGCCCCTGATGAGGGAGACTCTGAGCCCCTGCTCAAGGCAGACTAGAGCAGGAAAGGGTTTCTTATGTGTTAGATACTGTGGCTGAGCATATCACAAACATTTTCACACTTAATCCTCAAACAACTCTGTGAGGCAGATTATCCCTAATTTATAAATACACAAAGGCTCAGAGTAATTCTCCTCAATACACACACAGGTGTCAGAGCCGCAATCCAAGCATGGGTACACCTAACACTAAAGCTCATGCCTTTTCATTCATCAACAAGCAGGTATTTATTTATCCCTTTGTATGGGCCAGACACTGTTAGGATGCAGTGAGAAACAGAAGATCCAAGGGCAGGCCTCGTGAAGTCCCCTAGAGAAGGCAGGGGGATAGAAGAGCTGTAATTTAGCTATGGGGACAGATGGGGGTCAGGGAAGTCTGTGCCGAAGTTGCAATTTCTAAAAAATTATTGCACAATTGACCTACCATAAACTGCACATACCCAGAGTGCACAATTTGATTAAGTTTTGACAAGGTCTACTCCCGTGAAGCCTCCACCTCAATCAAGATGATGAACATATTCAACATCCCCAAAGTTTCCTCCTGCCCCTTTATAATTCCTTCCTCCAGCCCTTTCCTCATCCCCAGGCAACCACCAATCTGCTTCTCTCACTATAGATTAGTTTGCATTACAAAGCATGTACTCTTTTGGGGACCGGGGGTCTGGCATCCTTCACTCAGCAGGATTAGTTTGAGATTTATCTGAGGCATTGCATGGTTCAGTAGTTTCTTCATGTTATTGCAGAGTATTCCATTGAATGGATGTGCCACCACTTGCTTACACATCCATCTACTGATGGACATTTGGGTTGTTTCCAGTTTGGAGCTATTACAGGTAAAGTTGCTATTGGACATTTGTATACACTTAAGGGAGATGAACCCATGGGCTGGAGTTCCCAGTGACCCTGTTAGACTTCTCTCTGCTGAAGAACTTTGGTCAGGAGGATGCTTGGCCATCGCTTAATTACTTCCTCCAGGCCCCATCCTATACTGTTTTCGAGTATCTCATATCTGCTTCCCAGCCAGCATGCTCAATATGTGTTATTGGGGAGTGTCTATCACTTAGACAGTCACCGATTCTCATGTTGATGCAGAAATATGGGTCACGGTTTCCTATTTCACATCTTATAGAGATACTCAGTGGACATCTCCCGCTAGGACTAGGAGCCCAAGTCAAAGCAGAGTCCAAGATCAGTCATTAACACAGCAGAGCCAGGGCAGTCAGGAACCAAAAGCCAACTGATGTGTCAGTCAAAACAGGGGAGAACTGGCTACAGATGTCAGGGGCCCAAACCCAGAGTGTCAGGGTCAAGGTCCACTCCAGGCTCTCAGCCAAGGGAAGTGGATGGTCAAGATCACAAGACGAACTCACCAGTAGGCTTTGATCAAAGGCTGAGTGCACCCAGATTCTGCCCCATCTTGTCATACGTCCTTGTAATGTCATAATTAGATATACCACAATCATCTCCAATGACAGAGGTTTACTGCAAGTAGCGTGGGAAGTCACCTGATGAGCCACAGCCCCCCTGGCCCACCTCTCCCATCACCGCAATCTGTCAAGCTGGCTTTCTTGGAAGCCAGAAAGAGGTTTCACACCATTAAAAAATCTGAGCTCAAGTAAAATTCTTTCTTGGAGCTCACCTAGCATATATCCTCCCCAAGAGAGCAGATGTGGTCATATCTGATGTCCACTGCTCCACCAGAACCAACGGAATTACGGGCTAGCCATCATCTTAGAGGTAGTGGGCCTGCCTTCTGCCCATCTCATACGTGGGTTCTTTTGTGTCCACTTTAAGTCTGGTCAGTCCCAGGCTCAGCCAGATGATCCAAAATAACACAACTGATTTCAATAATAAATCATGCAAACGTTCCCATACAGCATATGAGGAAAGAGCTGGTTGGGAACACTTCCATAAAATTTGGCTCTCTACTGGTCCAGTAGGCATGTAGTTTCATGGACATTCCTCTGCTTCCCCTCTACAGATCCTTCGCTGAGGTTATGACTGGTCCCTAAGATGAGCTGCAAGGAGCCCATAAGTTGGCTCAGCTACCAGAAACAGAGGAATATGGGACTGGAAAGACCCATAATATACATGGAGCTCAACGCAGAGACACCCTATTTCATCTCTGTCACTAAGGAATGCTCAAAGTTGCTGAATAGCTGGCAGGGTTCCCTACCACTTACCTGGGCCAAGAGCCCCTGAATTTTGTTAATCTGTAAGTCCTTCGATGGACCTCTGGGTACAGCAGCATTCCAGCCCCAAGCTCCTGCCTCCTGATATTAGTACTGGATGGAGACACAGCTTCTCTCATATTGCAGTGTAATGACTAGAATAGCTGGTTTCACACTTAAATTTCAGAGCATGTCTACCCTTGATGGCAGCGTCCTACACTCTTTCACCCGTGGATGAGACTGACCACAGTACCTTGGGGATTCCAGCTGCAGGTCATGGGCAGACTTGCTAAGTGGGAGGTATGCTTCAGTGTGGTAAGGCAAGAATTGCCCAGGCTTTAGTGTTGCCTGTCTGGGATTTTATTTCTGGATGCCCCTTGTGCTAGCTGCTTATCTTTGGGCAAGATACCTATCCTCTCTGGTTCCTTAGGAAAGATAAAAACAATGACACCTACTCAAGGACTTTGAGGATTACACATGAGAGCGTATATAAAGTGCCTGCCAAGGGGCCTGGCATCAGCAGATACTAACTGTGCATCTTCCTCCCCTCCTTCACTTCCTGCTCTTCTCTGTCCTCATATATCTGAGTTGGAAGCAGCCTAATGATGTATTGCTGTCATCTTGACTATGGAAAGAAAAACGTTAAGAATTAGAATGCACCAGGCACACTTGATATTCTGCACCAGACAGGTTTGTTTACAGGTGTCCATAGCTCTAGCATGAGGTGGGCAAACAGCTTAGGCCCCTTCCCATCTGGCCTGGCCCCATAGGTATCCTCAAGATACATTACACTGACAAACAGCATGCTCAAGGTGGCAGAGCCAAAGATCAATTCCAGTGATAGGCAAGAATGATAGGATTTCATTAACCCCTGATGTTTCTGGTGCAGGACTCATGAAATGCTGTGCATCTGTCACCATCAAGGGCAGAGAAGCCAAGGGCTGACTCTGAACACCTCCTACCTTGATCATGCAAAACAGATTATGGGTAAAGTGAGAGGATGTGTTCCATGCTTGCGATATTGACAAAATTGAGCAATTCAGAGGGTACGAGAAGAAAAATGAGAGACACTCAGCAGTGAGAGAACACCCTCAACTTCCTTTTTTTTAAGATTTATTTATTTATTTTAGAGAGAAAGAGGGAGAGAGAAAGAGCATGAGCAGGAGGAGGGGCAAAGAGAGAGACAGAGAATCCTAAGCAGACTACCCACTGAGCATGAAGCCTGACACGGGGCTCAATCTCACGACCCCAAGATCATGACCTGAGCCGAAATCAAGAGTCATTTAACCGACCGAGACACTCAGGCACCCCTCAACTTCCTTGTATTTTTTCCCTTATTCCAGCTGTACGGTTTGTCCTGGACCAGCGACCAACCTCCTTCTCTCTTTCCAGTCACTGTTGTGTTTCTCTTAGCAGGGGGAAGCAAACTATGCCCCACGGGCCAAATTCAGCCTGTCATCTGATTTTTATAAATAAAGTTTTATTGGAACACAGCTATGTCCATTTGTTTCTGCATTCTGCATGCTTACTTTTGTGCTAAAATGGCAAAGTTGAGTAGTTGCAGCAAAGATCTTACGGCCTGAAAATACTAAATAGTTAATATCTGGCTCTTTACAGGAATGGAAAGCTAAACTTAATCTGTGTTCGCTGGAACACTATAATCCTCAAAGTTGAATTAGTGTAACATTTTTTTAAGCCTCAAAATTTAATGAGTTTAGAGCCCTCTGGATTATGCAGAGGAGTTTCTGGAAGATTTCTCAGAAAATATATTATGTTTATACATACTGTGAATCTCCAGACGAATGGGTATTTTAGTCTGGGAGTTTAAGGCTCATTTTGAAAAGAAAATGAGCCTGAGGCAGAGGTCTTACATGCTATTACTTTATTAGGAAGTGCAAACCCAGGGAGCATGACAGAAGGACAAGGGGGAAAAGGCAGGGAAAGCAAAGAGGAAAAATGAGGTTGTGTTGCCAAGCTGGCTGCCACCAGACAGGGCCAGTCCTGGCTCCTGAGTGTGTGCTGTGTCTCAGGATTGCCTGTAGTGAGGGGAGAAAAGGGATAAATTTATCCATCAGCCTGTGTGGGTTCAGAGTAGGGACCTATGGTGATGGCAGGCAGTGGAAGGCGCAGGTGCATGCTTGAGATGAGTTGTCTGCCTGCAGTCACAATCCATGCAGAGCTGCTGGCCAGAGGTACAGCTAGAATAAGAGAGGGATGAAGCAGAAAAGATCTGGGGGTGCACATGAGTTCAGAATTGTGGGTTTCCCAAAGCTATTGAACCATGGAGTCATCTTTTTTACAAGTACCCTACTGCCATGTCAAAGAGCCCCTTCATTGCTCACAACGGTCTTTAACTAACAAGGCTACACCTGCTCTCTGAACTTCCCCATCTCCCTGAACAACCTTCAGGCTGAAGCCTCCTTTCTCATCCCTGCACAACCACTCACCCCTCCCAAACCTCTGCAAAGCCTGTGACCTCTTCTCAACATCGACCTCCCACCAAGAGAGGCAGCTGAGCTCCGGGAAAAGGGCACACACATCCCCTGGGCTCAGATCCAAGTTTGAAAACTATCTCCCCACTCACCAGCTGGGGGAGCTCCAACAGATAATGCAACTTGAATGAATTTCAATTTCCTGGCCTCGGGAATGGGGCCGGCAGCACAGGGTGACAGGAGGAATGATGAGGTAACTCATGGAAAGAGCCCTGCCCACCACAGTTGCACAATATGCTGTAACTATTCTTTGTATTATTATTATTATTACTACTGCATTATTTGATTTCCTGGGCTTGCACGTTCATCAGCTCCTCTCTTCCCTATTTCCCTTTCATACCATAGTTCTCCCTCACCTCTTTTTCCCATCTTTCTAAGTCACCTTCTGCTATGGACTGAACTGTATCCCCTCCTAAATTCATACGTTGCAGCCCTAACCCCCAATGTAACTATATTAGAGATAGGGCCTTTATGGAGGTAATTAAGTTTCATTAGGTCAGATGGTGGGACACTGATCCACCCATAAGCTAGGAAGAAGGTTCGCACCAGAAACCAACCCTGCCAGAGACTGATCTTGTACTTCCAGCCCCCCAGACCTGTGAGAAAACAGATTTCTGTTTTTAAACCCCCCGATGTGTGGTACTTTGTTACGGCAGCCTGAGCACGCTAACACACATTCCCCGCCTCCTCTTCTTGCTCTGAAATGGATGAGTCTTCAAGGTAATAATGCCTCAGTCCTCGGCACTCTCCCTCTCCCCCACCCCAGTTCTAATCTCACTCCCTCCCTTGACTTTACCTGTGACTCACGAATCCGTATCTCCAATTCTGACCTCTCCTCTGAGCATTTAGAACCAAATTTTGAAATCTCTGTTTGACATCTCCACTGGGGTGTCCCCCTGGCTTAGCAAATTCATCATGTCTAAAATCAAACTCATCATTCTCTCCCTGAGAGCTCTTCAATAACTTTTTCTTTCTGCCAAATCCTTTGTAGAACAAGGCAGGACATAAAGAGAAGTGGATAGTTGTACAGAAGGGTAGAAAGACAGGCAGATAAAATTCAAGCTAATATTCAAGCACTCATCGTATGTGCTATATACTACACAAGATTATTTACATGGATCCGCTGGTTAAGTCTGTGTAATCACTCCCATTTTACAGATAAAGAAATTGAGGAAAGCTTAAACAACTTGCCTGGGATCACGGAGTCAGTAAAACCAAGTTTGGAAAGCAGGCAGTCAAACTCTAGAGCATGGCTTCCAAACCAGGTCACTGGACTTCATCCAAAGAATCTTCTCTCTGTCTGGATAACCCCATGCCCACTCACGGCCTGTCTCTGCTCCTGACATGCAGGAAAATAACAACACATGTTCACACTATTTTCCTGCCTGCCCTCCCTCCGCTCCCCTTCTGCATCACCACCCACTTTACCAACATTATTTCCATAGCCTAGAACAGCCATGCTCTCCCCTCGGAACTGATGCATGTGTCAGTGTGTGAAGCTTCCCCTCATCCCTCCAGGCATAATTCATCACTCCCTCCCTGTGCTCCCTCCCAGTGCATTTTATTTTTCCTGCTATCAAAGCACATATTTCTCGGTATGACAGTTTGTGCTGTGTCTGCCCTGCTGGCTCGCTGGCTAGTTCATCACTGTGTGCCCCATGCAGAACAGAGCGCCTGTCACAGAGTAGGAGGTCAGTCAGCGCTGTCACTGAGGGTGAACTGGCCACAGACTTACTAAAGCTCCGGCCACTTGGACCAGTGGCGTGAAAAAGAGCCAAAGAGGACCTGTGATTGTGGCCAGGAGACACAAGGGGTACACATGGGAAACTTCCACAAAAGGGGAAATTTTTTTAAAAGGGGGAAAACCGTCTCCCAACTAGCCTCACAGACTCATGAAATCAAGCAGGCTGATGACAGAAGGGTGCCAGCTTCCTGGCCCAGCTTCATCCTAAAGGCAAAGGGGATTGTTTTTTTCTTTGCCAATGAGCAACCTGAAACTAGAAAAGCTAATGGACTTCATGGGATCGGGTAGCTCAGTGGTGGGGAGGTGGTGGGATAAAGCCATTTTCTGCTTAAGAAATATTCGCATGTCCTCAAAATGTCCACATCGCAGAGACACACATGAGAATTCCTCAAAGGCGTGAGAATATGTACACATCACAGCGTGTGAATATAGGGTAAGTTCTATCCACAAATTTAGAGTTGCAAGAAACATTCGTTTCTCTATAATTTATAAACCAAATTAAATTTGTGTGCCACTGGGGTCAAAGAAACTTCTAGCTCAAGACCTCCCGGTAAAGACAGCACATTCAGCATAAACATCTAAAGCACCCTCTCCCACAAGGCCATTAAAACCACAGCAAAGACATTTTTGCTGGAAAGAAAGGAAAGAAAGGAAAGGAAAGAAAGGAAAGAAAGGAAAGAAAAGAAAGAAAGAAAGGGAAAGAAAGAAAAGGAAAGAAAAAGAAAGAAAGAAAAGAGAAAGAAAGAAAGAAAGAAAGAAAGAAAGAAAGAAAGAAAGAAAGATAGGAAGGAAGGAAGAAAGAAAGAAAACCAAAAACACCAGGAGAAGAGGAGAGAAGACAACATCTACCTAATTTTGGAGGCTGGAAAGCAGATGGGTGGATGGAAACCGACTTGGCAATTCCAAGCCAACAGTGGGGAACACCAAGAAACAATCTAAATAAGAATGCAGACTTCATTCTGGCAGTACTCCCTAGCACCTCTGCAAGCGAGGTAGAATAGTGGGAATGGCTAAGAAAAGGAAGAGCATTTGAAAGCTGTGTAAGTGTCAGATCCCAAGCTGACAGTGCAATGTTGTCAAGATGACACATTAAGGAACCCAACTGCCTGCCTGCAAGTCCCAGCTGGCCACCTACTGCCTGAGAAGATCTTGGGCAAGTTCCTTTACCACTCTATGCATTAGTTCCTGCATCTGAAAAATGGGGTATTAACACTTCTTCCCTCTTTATTAGCTAAAATCTATAAAATAGACATATGTGCCAGGACTGGCACATAGTAAATTCCAAATAAATAAAATACATACATACATACATACATACATACATACATACAGAGATCACCACTCTCATTACATACCCCTGGGCAATTGCTTCTTCTGCACCAGAGACAACAAAAGAAACCACATGTGACTATTAAAACACCATGAGGGACTCCTGGCTGGCTCAGTAGGAAGAGGATGTGTGACTCTTGATCTTGGGGTTGTGAATTCAAGCCCCACATTGGGTATAGAGATTATTTAAATAAATAAACTTCAAAAAGAAAAAACACCATACACAGTTAGGGACAGAGTAACACAAGGAAAACAGGGAGATTAGGGAATCTTACATACTAAATACTGACCAGCCTATTTCTCCTTGGCTCCCAGAACTCTGGCAACCAGCCCACACCTTGCCAGTGAAATTTTGGAATAGCATTTTTTGAGAAACTGACCAGCCCAAGAGGAAAGAATCAACCACACCAAAACCAGAGGCTCGCCAGTAGATATTTCAGACTAATAATCCTACAGTGAACCTCATAGTCCAGAAGCCACACCCAAGTATTCAGAGTTTGTGATCGTTTCTTAAACCACTTGACTTCTAAACTGAGCAAACAACCAAGGACTCCCAGACATGGGAGACAGTCTCCAATACAGAACCCAGAGAACTTGACACCAACCAGCAGAAAAGAGCAACTGGTGGGGCGCCTAGGTGGTTCAGTCAGTTCAGCGTCTGTCTTCGGTTTGGGACATGATCTCGGGATCCTGGGATCGAGCTCATGTAAACTTAAATATTTAACAATAAAGTGCAAGTGCTGAGAGGAGAAAAATGGATGTATGTTGTTACAAGATTCTTATACAATACATAAAAAGGTATAATATTCTACTTGGAGTTAGAATGTCATTGGTTATAAACATATACTATAAATACTAACGTAACTAAAATAACACAACAGAGATAGAGCTAATAAGATAAAGGAAGTGAAGAGGGAATTTTAAAAATATATTCAATTTTTTAAAAGGCAGACAAGGAAAGAAAAACAAGGAACAGATGAGAAAAATGAAAGCAAATAGAAAATTGGTAAATTTAAACCCAATCATATCACTTATCACACTAAATGTAAATGGTCCAATACTCCAATAAAAGGCGGAAGTTGTCAAATTGGATTTTGAAAAAGCCAGACCAAATAAATGCTGCCAATGTGAAATTCACAAAAAGGCTAAAAGGGAAAGGGTCAAAAAAATATGCCATGCTAACACTATTCAAAAGGATTTCAGAGCAAAGAATATTACCAATGTTAGAAAGATTTCATAATGATAGAAGGTCACTGAGAGGACATAATTCTCCTAAAAGTTTACCCATCTAGTAAAATTTCATAATAAATGCAGCAAAAATTGATAGAACTGCCTGGAAAAAACAACAAATTCACAGTTTTTGTCAGAGATTTCAATGCATCTCTTTCAATAAACTGAGAGAATAAGTACCCAGAAAATGAGTAAGGATACAGTAAACCAAACAACATTAACAACAAATTTGACCTAATTAACAGTTATAGAACAGTCCATCCAACAACTGCAGATCACAGTCTTTTCAGGTGAGTGCAGAGTATTTACTAAGATAACCGTATTCTAGGCAATAAAACAAGTTTCAAAAAATTTTAAAGGATTTAAGTCATACAAACATACCTATGTTCTCTGATTAAAATGGCATTAAATTAGCAATCAGTAAGAGAAAGATATCTGTAAAATCACTAACTATTTGGAAACCAAGTAATACACTTCTAAATAAACCATGGGTCAAAGAATAGATATAAAGGTAAATTTAATATTTTGAACTGAATGAAACTGAAAACACAAGAAACCAAGAGTTGTGAAATGCAGCTAAAGCTATCAGATGAGGCAGCCACTCCATTCCTAGGTATTTACCTAAAAGAATTGAAAGCAGCCATAAAAAGACTTACACATACTGTATGATTCCATTATGTAAAACTCTAGAAAATCCAATTCTAGCCTGTAATGATAAAAAGAATATCAGCAGTTATCTGGGGAAGGTGGGTGTTGGAAAAGAGCAGAAGGAAGGATTATAAAGTAGCCCAAGAAAACTTCTGAGAGTAATGGATATGTTCATTATCATAACTGTAGTAATAATTTCATAGGTCTATTTGGATTCGGGAGTACTTATGTGTTTGTTGTCCAATCAGTATTCTGGACTCTTCTTGTGAAGGTCCAGAAAGCATCTCTTCATGCTGTTTATTGTCAAATGCACCATTTTTATCTAGGTTATTTCCTACCACACACATGCATGCACACACAAAGATAGCAACACTGTTATTACTCAGAAGGTGTGGCTATGGCTCTTTGGAATTCAATCGTATTGAAATAAGATATTTTTGCTCCAAAAGTTCCCTAGTTCTATTTATTTAATCCTGGTTACATCCTTACTCATACCTTTATATCATCTATTATATCATTCATAATACTGGCTTCCAATGACTTTCTTATAAGTCATTACTGTGCTTCATTGTTAATGACCACAAATGCAAGTCTTAACCAGAGTGCACAGAAAAATGTGAGAGATAATTCATGTTCTAATCATTTTTAGTTTACTGTTTGATATTTTATAGTGTAGAAGTAGACCATCACTCTTTCCAACCATGTCTTCTCTTGAATTCCTTAGGCTGCAATCACTGCATTCCCAAAGTGGGACCTCCATCAGTGTTGGCCACACATCTGTCTTCCATACACTACCTCTAACAGAGAAGTAGGAAACAGGCCAATGGATAGAGAGAAAAGAGTCATCTCATTTGCACAAGGAATTTCTGCCTCTCATCCTGCATGACTTCAGACCATCTGGGAGAGCACATCACCACACCAATAAAGGGCATTGATAAGAAGGGCTTATAGCATTCCAAAGCAATAGCCTTGAATGTCCTCAGCGGATACAGGCACAACCAACCCCAGGGACTGCCAGACACCTGTCATAAAGCCTGCAGAGGGGATGGTAGCCAGGGATGAGGAGGTGCATAGTATAAAGGACCCTTGTCACCATCCCTGCTGCCCTGCTGCTGAAGATCAGAGGCAGCACCAAAGATGAAACACACGTCGTGACACACAGACCCTCACACAGGTCAAACACATCAGTCAGAAGTAGACTGTCAGGGGTCGCCTGAGTGGCTCAGTCAGTTAAGCGTCTGCCTTCAGCTCAGGTCATGATCGCAGGGTCCTGGGATTGAGGCCCGCATCGGGCTCCCTGCTCAGCAGAGAGCCTGCTTCTCCCTCTCCCTCTGACTGCTGCTCTACCTACTTGTGCTCTCTGTCAAATAAATAAAAATCTTTAAAAAAAAAAAAAAAGAAAGAAAGAAAGAGACTGTCAGTGGTCCAGAATCATGAATTCATTCTGTATCTAACATAAGTGAGGGTCACCAAAAATCAGCATATTGATACCATTCTGGTGGCCTAATCTCACACAATCCCATAAAACAAATACCATGGTAACCAGCAGGAGTAATCTGCTTTCCAGACCACTCCTCTGGAACCTGAGTTTGGCCAATGAGTCCAGGATAACCCCGTAGATGCAAGGTTGAGGTGAGAGGCTCCTCGGGGCATCTGGCTGACTCCACATACTCCACGTTGCTAGAAGGTTGGCAAGTACAAAAGGGAGAAGCAGGGACTGGAACCACCATGAGTCCTGGTCCAGTTTCAGAGCACACCAGCAAGATCCCACCAGTTCTGGCCCAGTCAGTTCCAGGCACTGGAGGCGGACTTAGAAAATTTCTAGGTATGCAATTCTAGAACCTGGGACCCACACAAGACTAGGTCTGGACTCAGAGGGCCCTGCCAACCCTGGCAGAGAGCGACACAGACAGTTTCAATGAAAGCACCCTTCTGAAGCACAGGACCTTGGACAGGGTCCCCACTTCCCATGAATCATCGAGAAAGAGCCTTCCTTCCTACCTCAGTAGGATGACACAGAGTACAGCCCCAGGCAACCTACAATGAGGATGTAATGTGAGAGAGAAATAAATGCAATTGTTTTGAGCCACTGATTTTCAAGGGTTGTTACCACAGCAACTTAGCCCATCCTGAGTGATGCACAGGATGATAGCTATCACCAGGCACAGAACTATCGGTCCAGACCAAAGCAACGTAATTCAACAGGAAGATATGTTGAGGGGTGTCAGCACGAATATGCCTATTGTTGTTATCAGTTTTTAAATATTCTTGAATTCATAATGTTTTGGTGAGCCAAACCTAGAATCTTATGTTTTACTTGGCAGGACCATGAGATGAAGTTCTTTTTATCAGAACACTAATTTCACCCCCACTGACGTGTTCTTCTTTGTCCTAATCCTAAGAGCTAGCCATTGGTCACGTGAATTTAGAATCAGAGAACTGACAGTCCTTTGATCCTCCTGCCCATATTCCTGCTGGTGGCCAGTGTCTTACTCATACTACAACCCACGCACTCCTGAGCCTCGCGCCCCCACACAGCCTCTCCCACTGATTTCTCCAGAGGTGCTTTTATAGAACCTTAGTGACATGGAAGCTGAATAATGAACCAAAGGCCCCATTCACCTGATCTCTGCCTGGATTCTTTCATCTGCTAGGAGTAATAATGCCTTTCCTTATCCTAGTAATCAGCCTTCACATTTATTTAAATCTAGCTTTGATAAAATAATAAAATATTTAAGGAAAAAAGAAAATTTAATCTCATTCCTTACAGGGGTGTCCTTCCTGCCCAAGTTTGCAACAAACGGACCTATAAATGGTGCTAGTAAAACAGCAGGGAGGCCTCCAGCTCCCACCATGATGGCTACTGACACCTTCCCAGCTTAAGGCCTAAGTGGACCCTTAAGAACCAGCCATACTTCCTTCCATGGCACAGGACAGGTCGAGAATTCCTGCACAAATGGAAACTATATGTCATTCTTCCTGGACACAGACTGCAGCTGTTTCCCCTGAGGTCCTACTCTCTCTTCAGAACTGCCATTAGGCAAAAGGGTGGGGGGGCGGGGGGCCTACACTTACCAGTCCTTCCGCTGCTGTCCTGACCTCTGATCTTTTCTTGGCAGGGATGGGGAGTGGGCAGGGGTGGGGAGTGGGGAGAGGAAAAACCATTCCTTCTCTCCTTATGTTCCCCTGAAAAGCCTTTAACGATATTTCTTCAATGTTTCAGGCTTCAGGAAAATCAAAACCCCAAAGTGCTATGTCTTAAAGCCATTTCTGCGTTGGGCCCTGTAACACACTGTCTCCCTCACTCCCTACATCCACCAACCACGTCAGGGACCTAACAGTCTATCTACCTTCATGAACTGGTGTGCAAAGGCAGAGAAATACAGAGGGAAACCCTGAAATTAATGTCCCTCCAAAGAGCAGAGAAACATAGGGTAGAACTGCCTCAGGTGAGTACACATTAAAATATACCCATGCATATACAACTCAGGGACCCACATAAACAAGGATCAGAGAGTAAAGAACAGATGATTTGCACCTATAATTTTCAAGTACAATCAAGTCCATGCAGAATTCCTTGGACCATTTCTTATGAATCTTTGTAAAGAATCTGAGTGCTCAGCAGATGTTCTGATGGATTTGGAGCATTTAACAGGTACCTCTGATAAGTGGTCCCTTTGTCTAATGCAGTTACTTCCCTGGATCGAATCCCATTTCGGGGCTGTAAAGTGCAGAGTCAACAATGTAAAATGTGCCTGCAAAGTGAAGTAAAAAAGGTTTATTCAGGGACTTCTGAGCCCAATTGTCTGTAATGAAACTCTCGTTTCTGCCTCTGCCTGGCCTCAGCTCTGACTCTGGAGCCTCCCCAGCACCACCACGCTCTCCCTCCGCATTCAGGGCTATCATTAGTTACAGCCGTTTTTGCCTCAAGTCCAGCACTTTGCAGGCTTCCTGCATTTCCCAGTGAATGGCTTAAAGAAAGAACGTTTTGCAAATTACTACCCTGTAGGTCAAAATTGTCAATTCTTCCTTAAAAACAACTGCAGCACCCCATTTTGAAAATGACTATTGTTATATAGCACTGTAAGGAAAAGACCAACATTATTGAATAGAGCCATCAGAAGCAATTTAGACCCATTTCATGCCTGCCATATTTATCCCTACTCCTTGGCGGAGCTGTGGTATGTGAGTATTTAACATCCTTTGCAGTGAGGAGCATCAGGCTAGCTGTGCATTCTTAATGGGTCTGCCTCTACAGTCTGGGAATGAATGGGGGACCTAATTCCAAATGTAAGTACTGTCTTTGACATACATAGAAAATGAGCTGCTGCAAAGTTGGGCAGGGCCCGGGGTGGGTGTTTCTAAAAGTGTATGCAAATGCACAGAACTCACTCTGCATAGAGAAGCGAGAATAACTGGACAGGTGTGAACTCTGTGTGCCGTGGAGCCTGAGGTACGGGGAAATGAGGGGTGTGTGGGACCATCCTGATGCCATACTCTAACAGTAGCACGTTCAACGTAGCAGGCGATTTATTGCATAGATGCGGCTGGTTTGCAAACCACGTTCTGCCGTGTGCAGACAAGTCATGGCAGGAACACCCCACAAAAAGTAGTTTAAAAGGAATCCTATCTTGGGGCACCTGGGTGGCTCAGTCGGTTAAGCGACTGCCTTCGGCTCAGGTCATGATCCTGGAGTCCCAGGATCGAGTCCCGCATGGGGCTCCCTGCTCAGCGGGGAGTCTGCTTCTCCCTCTGACCCTCCCCCCTCTCATACTCTCTCACTCTCTCATTCTCTCTATCAAATAAATAAATAAATAAAATCTTTAAAAAAAAAAAAAAGGAATCCTATCTTTGGGGAGCAAAGAAGGGGACAAAGTAGGTTCAAGAGTCAGGCTTTTGGAGGGCACTAGAGGAAACTCCCAGTACTTGACTTCAGTTTTAGGGAGGAAAGCTCCAGGCATGTGTGGTCAGGGTAGGTCAGCTGGGGGCTGGTTTGCATGATGGCTGCTGGCTTTACTCACGTGCCTGACAAGTGTGGGCTGGGCTGTTGGGCACTCGTTTCTCTCTCTACGTGGCTAGCTTGGCCTTCTTCACAAGCTTGCACACAAATCCCAGTGTAGGCGGGTATGGATCCAGGCTATGCTCACATCACATTTGTTGGTGTCCCACTGGGCCAAGCAAAGTGATGACCTGGCCCTGAGTCAACATGGGAGGGGTCTATACAAGGGCATGGATTCAGGAAGGTGTAATTCACCAGGGGGGTGGGAGAGTACTTTTCATGTAAGAACTGACCACAAACTATACAGTGCTGTCTGGCCCTGCCTGGGAAGCTCTTGTGGAACAGGCCTGATCCTGCTTCCTCCTTTCCCTCCCACCCGTGGTTCATTGTGCAGCTGGCTGGAAACAGGCAGAAGCTGCTACAGGAAGCCAGAGGTTTGTCCAAGCGGCTGGACAGAAGAAGCTCTCAGTAATGACGCTTTCCTGAGCTCTGACACAGCCACTGGGTGATCACTATGATTAACAAGGAGAGACATTTCCGTGGCATCTTCCCAGGGTGGCCTCAAGCAGAAGCACCAGCAGCCGAAGCTAACTACTTGCTACAAAGCCTGGCTCACCAGAGAAGTTTCCCGTGCATCCTAAAATATAGCTTGCCAGGTCCTCACGATGATGTCCAAGGTGCCATGCTCAGTGTTTATTATTTCACTTAACTGTACACACGCAACCCTGCCAAGTAGCAATTATGAAGCCCATTGGACAGATGAGTAACCTGAGGCTCAAAGTAGAGCAACTCAAACAAGTCACAAGGCTGGTGATTCCAAAGCAACCGTGTCTTTCTCCAAAGCCTGGGTTAGACTGCACACCTCTTTGCCTTTACAAGGCTGTTGGGGGTCTAGATTTCTATCCCAACTCTGAGAACCCTAAGTGTTCTAGCCCATGGCCCTGTTGACATTTCGGAAATGATGCTGACATTTCAGAATAATGGAGCAATTGAAAATGTTGGCTCTGGAGTAAGATTCCAAGGGCTTGAATAGATTGCCTCTCATTTAGGGCAGTTTTCTAATCTGTAATGTAAGATCATCAGAGTCTTACCTTAAAGGGCTGTTTTGAGGCTTAAATAAATGATAGAAAGTTCTCAGAAAAAAAGTGCTGGGCACTCAGGAGCACTCAATAAATATTCATGATTATGATTATGATTATGATTATTATAGGTTGGGTTCCATCCTGTCCCTCAAGAGCAGCTGAATGGTATCTTATCCCAGCGGGGCATGGCAAGGTTTTAATATTTAAAATAGTTCCTATCTGGTACAGGATAAGCGGTGACCATTCTAAACAGACCTCAGCATTCACAGCCAGCACATCAGCCCCTAGTAACAGATGAAACAGAGTGCTCAAGCTGTGGACCTGACCTGGGGGTGGGGACAGGAGCTGGAGGGCAGAGAGGGCCAGAGAGGCTGGAGAAAAGATTCTCAAAGGCTTCTGGAGCTTAGAGCCAGCCCCAGTGGGGGAGAGAGAGCTGGGAGCAGAGCCCCAGCCCTGAGAGTGGATGTCCTGGGCAGAGACCCTTCCCAAGAAATGGATGTAGGCCTCAGAGGAAGACAGGATCCACTAACCCTGACCAGACTCCTGGATGGGTCTGGGACTAGGAGCACAGCTGGAACCACACTAAATGGGTGGGATGAGACCAAGGGACTGCAAATCCTTTACCCTGCCTGGCTCAGATCTGGATTGTCTCAGGAGCCTATCTGCCTACAGAGTCAGGGGTGGTGGTAGAGGGATGCAGGAGAGTGGGACGCAGGATGCAGCTCTTCAAGGAAGAGCCCCTGGTCTGAAGGCCACTGTCTGATAGGGAAGAAAGTGATAATGGAACAGAACTCGAGTCTGAGACACAAGAGGACATGAAGGCCCCTCATCAGGACTTCTGGGGCTGGAAATCAGGCCATTGAGGAAACAGGCCTGTCAGATCTTCCCTGCTGAAAAGCCACCTGGGACTGTGGACCCCGCCACAGGTGGAGACCCTGATCTCTCCCAGCAAAAGCACGCTGTACTAAGAAAAGCAGGAGCTGCAACTCGACAGTTTGAGAATTCATCCCATCCTCTTCCCTTTGCCCACTCCAACCCTTCCTTCCCCCTCCCTATGCATTTCATCCCATTAATCACGTGGTCCTACTTCACTGACGACCATCTTCAGACTGAGGGTAAGACTCTGGACGCTACTCTGCCCCCTAGCCCTGTCAGTCTCCACATTAGATCATCATGGGGCTGGAGACCCTCCACCTTCCCAGGCCAACAGCTTCTTGTCAGGAGGGGTATCCCACTCTTTGTTTTGGGGTGAGATTGGCTAAAAGCCTCCTAATCAAGCAGAATCGCCCCAACAGTGCCTAAGTCCAGGCCTCTTCCCTCCTGCCCACCCCCCCCCCCCGGCCCCCAGTCTTCTGATGGACAGTTCTGTGTTACTGGAGTGCAGAATAGAGTTTGCCAAAGAGAAAAAGACACAGGGACGGATCTTTGCATGTCCCTCTGGATGTGTTTAGGATGCCTTGGCTGAGCCGCTGCAGTGGGGGCAGGGGCTCATGATTAATGACTGGCAGGGGCAGGAGCTCTTGGAGATCATTCGGCCACTGGCTCCTGGAGAAAATTCGGGGCAGCACAGCCAGAAGGCCAGCCCGCAGCAAATGCAAAAGGGCCTACCTCACTCCGGAGGACCAGCGGAGTGGGATTTGGAGTCATAGAAACCTGAGTTCCAGGCCCAGGCAGGCTGACCTTGAGAGCATTCCTTAGCTCAGAGCCTGTTTCTTTGTCAGCAAAATTGAGATAAAAATGCCACCACCACCACCCCCAGCCAGGATCTGAGGAGGATTAAATAAAATCACCTAGATAAAGGGTATGTCCTGCAGCTGGTGCTCCGTAGAGTCCCACTACCGTCCTCCGTCCTCCCTTCCCATCACTAAGACAGTGACAACAAATCCTTTCCTTTCCCTCCTCAGAGGTGCCGTGGAGCTAGAATTTTAAGCAGCATCTCAGGCTCATGCTGGCCAGTATTCCGCTGCCCCAGCTACTCACCTGGCTCAACGGAGCCTCCCCCTGCCCACTTCCTCCCTCCCATTATTTAGCATAGTTTCCATCTCCCATCCAGGCCATTTATACAGTGCCTGTCAGTGCCTCTCACCTCCCTAACCCCTTCTAACACCAACATGAAAAGAACTGTCTTTTTTCCACTCTGCCTGACCACCTCTGGATGTACAAGTCACTTAGCACCAAGAGACATAATGAATTTTCTCCGGTTCTGCTGAGGTTACCCACCATAGGCCATTAAAAAGATACTCATTTTTAAAATATACTTGACAGTCTGGAAGATATATTTGAGATACCAGAAAACTGAGCCCATTATGTGACATTTAGAATATATAGTGCGGCGATACATTTCTAAAATGTGCAGTATACCTTATAAATTTATATTGACATGGCACTTAGATATTTTGTATTATTTTTCCTCCATGGATTTGGTTTCTAGATGATTTCCCTGTTTGAGTTTCCCCTCCTTATTATTGGGCCCCTGGCCAACATAGCAGGGGGGAAAAAAAAAAAAAGACTTGAATGCAGAGTTCAAGGTCAGTTAGTTGTTGATTTCACACCAAAGAGCAGCAGGGGAACCCAGAGAGTTAAAGTGTTTCCGTTTGCCAGGCATACTCACAGACAATTTTCCAATGATTACATGTGACGAGCAGGTGCTCCCTGACCCATTTTATAGATGAGAACACTGAGGCTGCAGCAGTGAAGTCACTTGCTCACAGTCATGCAGCTAATGAGGGGCAGAGGAAGGATGACAACCCAGGTCAGCCAGATATCCAAAATGCGCCTGCACGTGCAGTGCCCCACGGCCTTCAAGAAAGAGCCCCTGGTCTGAAGGCCACTGTCTGATAGGGAAGAAAGTGATAATGGAACAGAACTCGAGTCTGAGACACAAGAGGACATGAAGGCCCCTCATCAGGACTTCTGGGGCTGGAAATCAATCACCTTGGCTGGCACAGAGCTGAGACTCAGATGAGGCAGGAGGAAACGGACACAGTAGCTAAACACAAAATGCAAACTCCTTCATGTGGCACATAAGGTCCTCTCCAATCTCGTTCCTAGTTTCCTGTCCCTCCTCCTCTCTCCTCTCCTCTCCTCTGCATCCGTATGTCCAGACAGGTCTTCCCGCCCCCAGAAATGTCCTGTCAAGTCCCATGGAAGAGACTTCCTCGCTGTCATTTCTGCCTCTGAGAGGCCTCTCTTACTCATTCCCTGTTTGGGTCCTGCTCATCAGCCTCACTCCTCCTCCAGGTCTTTGCCAGCCCTCCACCCACAGTCCCAAAGGCTTTCCGACTAAGGGACATCTATACCATGTTCCTGCTGTCTACACTTCACTTCCACACAACAGTGTGTACTAACCCTGAGCTCCCACTTCGCCCAAGGACCAGGCCCAGAGTATGTGCTCAGTTAACACTTATCAGATGAAATGAGTGAACATCTGGAAACCAATTGACCCTTCCTCGAATTTTGGGTTTCTCCATTTTTTACCAATTGTTCAGAGTCATTCTCCAGGGCTGCCCAGAGAATGTAGACTTTTGAGAAGTCTTTCTTCTCTGGGTAGTATATTCAACTCCAGTTTCTTCCCTGGATGCTGCAAAGATGGAGACTCTTCTATTATCCCACAGAGACTGGAATCCAAGGCTAATGGAAATGAAGAGGCAGGGGAGAGGAAATGCAGTGGGCAAGCCTCTCTGATTGCCCAAGGTGCTTTGCATTTCCACGGCCATTCGCCAGCCTAGCGGAGCTGCCTCACCCTGCAGAAAAAGAACCCACAAGTCTCCATAGCTCTGAGCCAGCTCATTCTTCCCAACATTCACCCTGTCTGTGACTGCTTATGGACTGAACTCTATTTCACCCATCCAGCCTCTTCTTTCTTATAGACCCACGCTGCTGGGTCCCCGGATATCTCTGGTGTCCCCTGGCTACCTGGGTTGTGATGCAGTGAACTATCTCTTGTTGCAGATCTGGACAGTATGTCATAGGACCCAGTAGGCACAGGGAAGCATAGCCATGATGACTTCACCTTCGAGCTTGCTGAGGCTATTGGCTGAAACAGAGAAGGGACTCAGATATTTCTGGTAAGTGGATCAGGTCTGATGTCCTGAATTTCCCACTGGAATGTAAGCTCCTTGAGGGGAGGGACTTCAGTGTTTTTTGCTGTTCTGTTTCCAGTGCAAAGAACGATACATATCAGGAGTTCAAAAAATACTCCTATTGAATGAATGAATGAATGAAGAGATGGATGGATGGATGGATTTAAGGGGGGATTTTGAATTGGGACTAAAGGAAGAGAGACAGAGTGTACAGTGGCCCCCTTGTAAAAGGAAAGAGAGGTCAAGGCTGAGCACAGAGCACACCCTAGCACCCTTCTTGATGATCTGGGGTTCATGCCCTGAGGGTGAAAGGGTATGGGACCAAAAGCTGAAGAAACTGGACTTCAAAATGAAGAGGTTTGGAGAGACTCCAGGCACAAGCAATGCTGCTTCAGGCCCATGGTGAAACACAGCCTGTGGAGAAGGCCATCTCCTATTTCTGCATCAGAGCGGGGCCAAGATGGTGCGCACAGCCTGTCAGGACTGCAGAGAGGCTCCGCCCCAGCTGGTGGGCAGCTTCTCCCTGCAAGGGGCCCCACAGCAGGGCAGCAGTGAGACATCTCCCTCAAGCTTCAGAGGTCTCCAGGAGAGTCTAGAGAAGAGCCTGGGATTTACTGCTAAGCCCAGGAGAAGCAATTCTTGGGCTCCCAGAAATACCTGGGGAAGCTGAGTCACTGAGGGAGGCCTGCAGCCAGTCGGGGTCCTGGGTGAGCAAGGCTGAGACCTGCAGACACACAAGTGCTCTAGGCCTCCGGCTGGTGGGACACAAGACTTCCAGGATACCCTTAACTGTCTGGCCCACCAGCCCACAGCCAAAGATGTGGTCTTTGGAAGCGCCAGACTGAGAGAAAACCACCTGTGAGCAGAGGCCCAGGCCTGGAAAACTTGCTCAGACACCAGGGGAGTTGGTGGGGGGGGCGGGGGGAGGCATGGAGGGGATCAATGCCAGCACCACTTGGTGTTCATGAGCTCTCTCCACATTAGCAGAGCACTTCCCTTTGCAGGATGTGGCCATAACCCCCTGGCAGCCTCATCCCTGCCCTGTAGCCTCATCCCTGCCCTGTAGCCTCATCCCTGCATTGCAGCCTCATCCCTGCCCTGTAGCCGTGTTATGAGAGTTTTGCCCCCCAACCAGCCAGGCAGTGTTACAGACAAAAAGTGGGCCTGACAGCATGAGCTGAGCTGGATAAATATCAGGGTGAGCCCTGGTCAGGCTTTCTGGAGTTGGGGATCCCAGTGTCACCCCCATTGGAGGTCTCAGGGTCTGCCCCACCTGGTCCCTGATCAGGGTAGAAGGGGTATCAACAGCAGTAGGCCCCTGACAGGGAGATTTCTGAGACTAAGCTAGCAATCTTAGATCAACATATGCCTTTCTGATGGTTGGACAACCGTGGCCCCCAAGACCCCTCTTTCCTACCTCCCCAACATTAGCTCAACGTATCTGGCTACTATTAGCACAGGAGTCCAGATCAGACACCAGCTGGCCTAGTCAGGGCCAGAATATCAGCTCAGGAAGAAGGTTCAGGCATATTCACAGAGCGTGTGCTGGGTCCCTGTCAGAGGGAGCATCATCCCCTCTAATGACCACAGCCTTGCAAGCCACCAAGAATTGAACCCATTGTATAGATAGAAAAGTAAAGCCCAGTGGACTCCCTTAACTTAGCCAAGGCCCACACTAGTGACTTTTCAGCTGAAACAAGACTGAGCTCCCTCTGACTCCTGCTGTTTGCAACCCCTTTCTGCTTCTCTGTGACCCCAGGCTTGGGCGTTGCAAGGCAGCTTTAGACAAGACAAAACCACCTCCTTCCTACCTCTCCCTTCTTCCTTCACAACATGCAGGCCTCTGCCCTCATGTCTCCCTGAGCCTCTCCAAGTCAGCACACTAGGATTTCATTCCTATTCCTCCATTGGTCATCTTCCCAGTCATATGTGCTCTGCTCCAAGACGCAACACTGCTAATCCGAGCCACGGCCTTAGTTCGAGGCATCTTCCTCATGTCCTCGCCTTCTCCAGCTTCAGACATCCCTGCACTGGTCTCATAGGGCGCAGAACCTCTATCAGCCCAAACCATGTTCTCCCAAGCTGCCCCCTCTCCAATGGCAGGCTCAAGCCCTGCCCTGCAAATTCAATTATTAGATCACTTGCTTACAAACTCAGTCTGTGCTCTCTCTCTCTCCTCCAGTACTGCTTTTATGAACCCCTTTTTCTACAAGAACAGCCTATTCCTAAAAGCCAGCTCCACCAACTCCTGGTCTCTGAGGCCTACGCCTGTCATGGCCAAAGCCACAGCTGGAAGAATACTCAGGTCACTGCCACTCCCAGGAGGGCACTGCTTGCCCCCAGGGTTCACCACTCTGAGACTAATCCCCAGCAGGCCTCAGCTTGGTTCTACCAGGCCCACCTTCCACTTGGTTTTCTGCGAGGAGAGAGAGAACAGAAGTTTTGAGCTTGGGTACCACAGTGGACCTCAGATTCTCAAAGGGACTAAGCAGCACAGAGAGATCTCTGCTCTTGCCCACAAACAGATACAACTGTCATTTATGGTGGTTTCAAGGAATTGCCAATCTTCCAAAGGTAACATTGAGCCTGAATCCAAAGCTGGACACTTCTGCAAGATCTCAACCCATAATAATAATAATAATAATAATAATAATAATAGTAACAAGAGTAATAATAATCCTGAGTCAACGCTAACACTGTATCAGAATTGAGAATCAGACTGTAAGTGGCTTGCCCCAGCTAATGGACCACTGACCACTGACCAACGACTGTGTGCTGGCCACCCTTCCAGAAGCTGGAGGATACAACGAACAAGACAGGTAAAGAGCCCTGCCCTCAGGGACCTTTCCTTCCAGGAGAGTGCCTGACTCGTGCTGCTACCCCCAGGTGGACCCAGAAAGAAGAGGGTGGCAAGTCCAGAGTGTCTGCTGAGCCCCAGGGGAGAGCCAACCGGGCAGGGAAGGGCATGTCTGGGGCCCTGGGCAGCAGCAGGTGGGCCAGGAGCGTGAGGAGCCCCAGCCTCTGCAGCCCTGGGAGCCTCAGGCACGTGACAGCTCTCCACTCAGAGATGGCTCTGCCCGCACCCACCTCATCACTCCAAAGGGCTTCAAGTCTCCAAAGATTTCCTGTTGCTTTGTCCTTAAAGTACACTCTGCTGCCATTGCTGTTTACAAAGGACAGAAAGTAAACCTAAGTGCACAGAAACTGGCACTCAAAAGGCTTTTAGGACCTCGGTGCTACACAATTGGCCAAGCCTCAAAAAAATGCTGACTGGGTTTTGAGCCAAGCCACACCACTCCTCCGAGGCTTCAGCAGGAAGCCCTGTGCGGACCCAGGGAGTCCCATTTTACAGCCACAGAGGAGAGGAAGAACACATGGACAGGGGGACTTGAGCAGCCCCCAGGATGCCCAGAGTTAGTGGGTTTGTCCCGTGGGGACTCTGATGGTGACCCATGGGGTTTACATGCCCTGAGCCGAGCCCGGAGGCTGGTGGAGGGAGCCAGACCTGAGCCCCTTCCATCCTGCAGCGTTGTTCAGTGCAGACTCAAAGTGCAATATCCTCCAGCGGTTTCTTTCCCTTGACAAAGAGTTGGAGACTCAGCTGAGCCCAGGAATGGGGGGGAGTGGGAGGTTGTGGGGAGGACCCTATAAAAGCTCCAAAGGAAGAAGGCGAAGTTGGCAACAGAAACAGGGCCTTGGAAACAGCCAGAGAGATGTCAGCCTTGAGAAGTACAAGGTACAACCACCAGAACAGAAGCAAGACACACAAAAGTGAGGTGTGGAACAATAATCCACCAGGCACAAAGCTGTGGGGCGATCAGGAATTGCTGAAGAACCTAATAGCAAAAGGGAAACGCTCAGAGCATCCTCCCAGGGGATCCTAGCTGGTGACCACGCGACTGCCCATGATGTCGGGGTTCTCTGTGTGAGCTTGTGGCGCAGCAGACCTCCTAAACCTGGGACCCATGAATGGGTTTTCTAATTAGTACACGAAGGTTGCATTGCCATTGATCTGAAAAAGCTAAGCACACATTTTTAGACTTAAGTGCCATCTTAAAAGATTATGCCCACATTAATGCAAGACGGCTGGTATCGTGCTTAACCACAACTCTTACCTACCCACATGGTATGAACCAGTCTCATGTTGGCTGGACTTCTGTTTACTCACTCGAAAAAGTTGGGGACACTCTGGATAACCTCTGCAAGAGGAGGAGTTCAAATTTGCAGACTGCGGTATCACCCCGCACCTGCCAGTCCTCTTAATTTCCATGGACTGGGAAAACCAACCTAGGATATTTCTGCAGTGGTTCTAAATCCTGATTCAGTCACAGAGGGCAGGAGGCAGTGCTGATATGTTAACTCCGGCTTCCATCCACAGTCTCTCCTGAAAAAGAAATCAGGCAGTAGAAGCGAATGACTGGGTATTCAGATGGCACAGTGGACCAGATTCGGTTTGGTAGAGATCGTGTTGGTTTGCAAACTGCACCCCGTACACAGAGGGCAAGAAAAGAGTGAAGAAAGAGGCCACTCTAGGTTGGTAAGTAGCAGGTTTAATAAGCAAAGGAACTTACTTATGAGGCTTGCTTGGGTGGACACATGCCGAGTAGATCTCTGCACTGACCCCCAAAATCTTAAAGTTTATGCAGAAGCCTTCACTGCACTCAGGTGTGTGTATCATCCAGTCATCTTAACACCTCACTCTCTCCAACTATGCCCCTGAAACAGCTCCCACCATGGGAATGGTGAGCAGAACACACAAACCAAGGACAGGGAATGGGGAGGAGCCCCCAATCACTGGGATCCAGCCCTAGGGTCAACTGGAGGCCACACCCTTTTGATGACCTCCTCCAGCCGACCTGAATTAAAATGCTGAGACAGGGGGCGCTGAAAGCTTTGCGAAGAGAATGTTTTTCCCAGGCCCAACAAGCCAATTGAAGTGCATTCATTTGAAATTTAAGGAGGATGGAAAAAATAGTCTAAACTAAATCTAAATACTCTGGAGGATAGAAACTTTAAGAGAAAGAAAAACCCACAAGCATCTTCAACCAAATTGATAGTGTGTGTTTGTTTAAGCAAGGATATACCCACACAGCTATTCATTGTACCCTTTTGTATTACTTGTGAATATCCCAAACATTTCAAAATAAAATGTTAAGAGAAAAAGGCCAATGAAAGAAAGAAAATGGGGGAAGGGAAGAAAGGAAGGAATAAAGAGCAAGGTTTCTAGGAAAATATCACTGGTTAGACGTTCTGAACAACACATAGCTATGCATTCTCACTCAAACTAGGATCCAGATCCCACAGATGAAAGCATTGGTCTACACACCCAAGCAGTTCAACAAACTTCAAGTTAAACACAAAGAGATCCAAACCTAGACATATAATAAATTGTCAAAAGCCAAAGACAAGTTGGCAAGGTTGCAGAATCAAGATCAATATACAAAACTCAATAGCATCTCTATACAATAGCTGTGAACAATCTGAAAATGAAATTAAGAAAATAATTCTACTTACCATGACAGAAAAAAAGAATAATATTCCTTGGTACATATTATAGACTAAGAATACTTGGGGATGCATTTAACAAAACTACAAGACTTGTACCCTGAAAACTTCAAAATATTGTTGAAAAGAAATTAAAGAAGGCCAAAAAAAAGGAACAACATTTCACATTCATGCATCAGAAGGCTTAATAATGTTAAGCGGCGAACCGAACTACAGAGTTGATAGGATACCTATTGAAATTACAGCTGTCCTTTTTTTTTTTTGGTTGCACAAATTAATAAACTGATCCTAATATTCATTGGAAATGCAAGGGAAACTGCTATAAAACTGTAAAAGTGGATGGAAATTAAGATGGACACATTACTGTTTCAACAAGGCTTGACTTTAAACCAAACACAGTTTTCTCTTCCTCATTCTCAAAGCCTCCCCCGCCTTTTCACTTGTTTTTCCCTAGAATCCTTTGTTCCAGGAACTCAGTACTGATATTGACATCTTGCTGACCTCAATGTATACTTAGTAATGAGATTCGGATGACCAGCGCCCAGGGCTTGTTAGCAGACCTCCTTGAAGACCACGAACAGTGACTGGCAGCATGTGTTAGATTCCTATCGAAACCACCCGGATCCTGTATTTTCCTATAAAACCCCTCAGCCCAACCAGGACAGGTCTGCAGTTTTGAAGACTTCAGCCCTGCTGCAGCCCCTTTTGCCTGGCAAAGTAATGAAACTATGGTTCCTCTTTATCCCCAAACCCTTCCTGTTATATTTCAGCTCCAGAGCACAGAAGTCAGTTTCAACAAGACAAGGAACTCAGAATAGCCAAAACAAGCTTGAAAAAGAATACAACTGGAATATCCAAATTTCCTGATCTTACAACTTTCTAAAAAGCTGCAGTAATCAAGACAATGGATAAAATATGGAGATCAATGGAATAGAATTGAAAGTCCAGAAATAAGTCCTTTACGTTATGGTCAACTGATGCTCAACAAGGTGCTAAGATGATTCAATGGGGGTTATCATAGTCTTTTTAATAACTGGATATCCACAATTAAAAAGAATGAATTTGAACCCCTATATCACAACCATATACAAAACAATTCAAAATGGATCACAGACCTAAATATAACAGCTAAAACTACAAAACCCTTAGATGAAAACATAGGATCTTTGTTACCAGGAGTTAGGCAATGAATTAACTTTGATTATTTCACGTGAAAACTGACCACATCACGGCTTGTAGGATTCCACCTATATGAATTCCCAGGATAGGCAAACCTCTAAAGATAGGAAAGTAGATTACTGTTTGCTTGGGCCTGGGTGGAGAGGGGCAGGAATGGGGTGTGACTGCTAATGGGTATGTTATTTCTTTTGGGGGTGATTATGGGTTTGGGCTCTTTTGTTCTAAAATTGGATTGTGGTGATGGTTACACAACTCTGAAAATACTAAAAACTATTGAATTCTACACTTTCAAATAGGTGAATTTTATAGTATGTGAGTTAGATTTCAATTTAAAAAAAAGAAGAGGTTTATGGTACAAGAGTCTTTTCTAGGGGACGGGCCAACAGGTTTCAGAGTGGTGATTCTCTGGGGCTAGGGCTTTTGAGGAGTTCCAACTCAGTGTGCTCCTTCCAGTGGCTATTAATGTTGCTGGTTTTCATAGCTACTATGGTTACAAAGCCCCTAGTTTTCAAGGCTCCTATGACTCTAGGGGGAGGGAGTTGGGAATAGGGGAGGGGACCATGCCACGGAGTTCACTGTTCTTACTGAGAGTCAGTCATTTTTCTTGAATAAACTTTCTTTAGATCCTTTCTAGCCTTTGGTTAATTTCCAGAGTTTTGCAAAAGTTGATTTTGACAGTTTTTCCAGTGTTTTTGCTGCTTTAGTAGAGGAACAGGTTTATAAAGGTCCTCACTCTAGGTTCTAGAAGGTTCTAGAAGTTCTGGCCCCTCTTCTTCAAGGTATTTATCATCGTTGAATTTTATACCTATCTAGGTGGTTTCTTTATGGATGTGTGTTGCCCCCACTGATCAGGAAGTGTCACAAGGACAATGTCTACAAATCTACCAATGTACCCCCATCGGTTCCCATATTCTCCTTCTTTCTTCCTGTTACAGTGAAGAGACAGTCCCCCTTCCTGGCAAATGTCAATCCCCATGCAACCGTTCCTGCTCCTTTGAGAACCCACCCCAGTGATTCCCCCTCTTCTCACATGCATCTTCCCTCTCTACTGAATTATTTCCAACTGCATTAGAACACATTTTGTCCCTAACTTGGTTTTTGGTTTTGGTTTTTTGTTTTAATATACCCAGCTTGGACCTCACAGCCTGCCTCCAGCAGATGCCTCCTTCCTCTATTTCCAAGCCAAACTTCTTTAAAGGTTTGGCTACAAGCTCCGGTTCCATTTCCTTACCTTTTACTCAGTATTTAAACCATTCTTAGCTGTGTTCTTTTTTTTTTTAAGATTTATTTATTTATTTGAGAGAGAGAGAGACAGCCTTCAGGGAGGCACAGAGGGAGAGAAGCAGAGTCCCCTAAGCGTGGAATCTGACTCAGGGCTCTATCTCATGACCCTGAGATCATGACCTGAGCTGAAATCAAGAGTCAGACACTTAACCAACTGAGCCACCCAGGTGCCCCCTTCGCTGTGTTCTGTCTACTAAGAAGCTAAAATGGCTCTGATATTTTCATTGTATTCTTTCAACAAGCAGTTATTGAGTACCTAACACCAGCACCAAACACTGTTCTAGGAACAAGATATAGAACACAAACAATAAGATAAATAAGACATACAAATTCTTTGGACATTTTCTTTACAGATTGGCCTCCCATCCAGTTAGGCACAAATGGCCATCGACTCCTTGTGGAAATGCCTTCTTTCCCCGATTTCCAGGGCACCTGTCTCCTGTCTCTCCAGCTACTACCTTTCAGACTCCTTTGCAGGATCTTTCTCATAGTTCTAGGCTTTATGATTGAGGTGAAATTCATATAACTTAAAATTTACCATTTAATTCCAGTCTTTAAATGTGAGATTTCCTCTGGAATTTTCTTTTCTTCTTCCCCTCTACTTTTTTTCATAGAGGACCTCATCTGTTCTTTTAATTTTAAGTGCCTTCTATTTGTGTACCCCCCCACTTATACATGCAGCCTGAAACTCCCCTGATGTCCAGACACCAACAAACAGCCTCTGCACTTGGTTATTTAACAAGGACTTGAAACATGCTATTTTTCCCTAAAACTTGTTCCTCCTGCAGTATCCCTATGGTGCCAACCTCCACCCAACTGCTCCACTAGGAAACTTTGTAGATATTCTGGATGCTTCCCTTTTCCTCACAATTCATGTCAACTTTATAAACCAAATAGCTCTCAGATTCATCCATGTCTTTCCATTTCTACCAATGAGTTCTCACCTTGCAAGATGTTCTCAACTGTTGTCCCCACATCCAGGGGCCTCACCCCTACCAAGTCTACTCTCCACATAGCAAAATGAACTTTATCCTCCCTGACCAAGTCAGGCCTCCAAGTATAAGCTTCCATAGCTTCCTCAACATCTTTTATTTTTTTTAGAAGTAAAGCACATTTTTTAAAAGATTTATTTATTTGTTTGAGAGGGAGAGAGAGTGGGAGAGGGGCAGAGGGAGAGAATCCCCAAGTAGACTCCCTGCTGAGTGTGGAGCCCAATGTGGGGCCCAATCCCACGACCCATAAGGTCACGACCTGAGCCAAGAGTTGGATGCTCAACCGACCAAGCCATCCAGGTGCCCCTCAACATCTTGATTTATTTTTTACTATTGAAATTAATTAGTCATGATTAGTTTTTTTTAAGATTTTATTTATTTATTTGACAGAGAGAGAGAGCATACGCAGGGGGAGCGGCAGGCAGAGGGAGAAGGAGAAGCCGGCTCCCCACTGAGCAGGGAGCCCGATGCAGGACTCGATCCCAGGACCCTGGGATCATGACCTGAGCTGAAGGCAGACGCTTAACCGACTGAGCCACCCAGGCACCCAGTCATGATTAGTTTTAATTCTCCCTTCACCCAGGAGAATGTAAATTCCATGAGAGCAGATAGAATATTGGCCTTGTTTTCAGTTGCTTGCCCAATGTCTAATAAAATTTCTTAAACAGAGTAAGTGCTTAATAAATACTTGCTAAGGATGTTGAGCAAATGTATCTTCTTCCTCAGCTTATTTTACAACTTAGCAAACAGCACCGATCACAAGTAGCCAGTTATGGGAACAAAAGTCATGAATGTCATCCTTGATACAATTTTTTCCCTCATCCCTTACTCCTAAGCCATCATCAAGGCTTTTATATTCTACCTGAAAAAAAATTATACCTAAAGTCTAACTACAGCTGACCATCTCAACATTCATTATCAGACTCTTTCCTGGACTCCCAAAATAGTTAACTAACCCACTTCCATTCTTGCCACCCTCCACACCACCCTCTGTTCAACAGCCAAGTGTCTCACTGCCTCCTTCCAATCCATAAATAGTCTCCCACTGCTCCTAGGAGAAAGTCGAGATCCTCAGAAGGCACACGAGGCTCAATCCCTCCAGCCTCATCCAGTGCGTTTTCCTTTTGTTCCCTTTGCTTTCTCTGGGTACTTTGGATGTGCACTGGTGACTCCCATCTGAAGAGCTCACCTCCTGACACCTTTACCTGGTTGTTCCTTGCTCATCCTTCATATCACAGCCGAAATGCCACTTCCTTTGGGAGATCTTTCTCACCCTTCCCAGGTCAGGTAAATGAGATTATCAGACACTCATAAGACCCTGTACTTTCCCTTTACTACATTTACCACAACTATCTTCAAATAGTTCACTTCTGCATTTATTTAATCCCTTTCTCTTACCCTAAGAAGGAATCCCATCTCCACTGAGGTGCTATAGTTCACTGGTTAGGAGCACAGGCTCGAGAGGCAGACCTCTGAGTCTGAACACCAGTTCTGTTGCTTACTGGTGATGCGACCTCCACCAACTTACTCAGATTTTCCCTTTCTCAGTTTTCTTATGTGTAAAATAAATTAAAATGTAATGACACCTTTCTCATAGTGTTGTGTGGATTCAAGGAGCTAATTCATCTAAATCTAATAGGATATGCCTAATATTAATATGTCAAATGCTAGAGATGCCTGGGTGGCTGTCGGTTAAGCATCTGCCTTCAGCTCAGGTCATGATCCCAGGGTCCTGGGATGAGTCCCACATCAGGCTCCCTAGCTCAGCGGAGAGCCTGCTTCTCCCTCTGCCTGCCACTCCCTCTGCTTGTGCTCTCTCTCTCTCTCACTCTCTGACAGATAAATAAATAAAATCTTTTAAAAATATGGCAAATGCTCAAAAATATTAGCAATTATTATTGTTACCTGTAGTAACAGGAAATATAGGGGATTTAATTCGAACATAATAGTAGTCACTTATTAAATATGATGAATACTGTGAAAAAGAATAAATCTGAAAGACTTGAAGAATGACATCCATGAGAAAGGACAGCAAAAACAGCAACAACAAAAGCAATTAAAAATATGTATCTGTATAAAATCCAGAAAGAAAGACATAAAATGACCTATATGAAAAAAAAATTACCAAACATAATGAGGGACATAAAATAAAGGCTTGAATAAATGAAGAAACATGCCCTCTTGGATGATTCAGTGTTGTATAGATATCAATTAACAGGAGATAAAATGTATAAAAATCTATAGGCAAAAACATGAATTGGGTAATAGGATACCATGATAAACATAGATCACTTGCTAAGGGAGATGAATGCAGAAGTCTTCACAACAGCTATAACCCCTGAGGAGTGTAAAGAATTCTAACAGAACTGGGACAGAACAGCATTTTGGAATAAAAGGAGAGAGAGAGTGGAAATGCACTAGAACCAGAGTTCTAAATTGGAAAGTTTTTAAAAGTCATTAACTCAGCCAGTGAGTAATAGGGGACCTAAATACAAGTGGCTTAAACACAAAGGATATTTACCACTGTACATAACGAGAAATCCGGAGAAGAAGGTCCCCAGCTAAACACGTCAGGACCATAGAAGGCTTCCCTACCACTCTCTTGACACCGCCCACATGGTCTGAGGATGGCTGCAGTCCTTCCAAACATCAAGCTCTCCCAACATCATGAAAGGTGGGAAGAAAGGGGCATTTTTTTCAAACTACTCTTTCTTCTTATGAGAGGAAAACCTTTCGCACAAACCCCCCAGTGAATTACCACTTGTGTCCCATTGCTCAGAACCGTCCATGTGCTGTTCTACTTTCTGTTGTTACATCATCAACCACCCCAAAACATGGTGACATAGAACAAAAATCATTTTCTTTTACTTTCAGATTCTGTGGATCAGGAACTGTGACAAGGCACTGCTCTATGGCATATGGTACCCCAGCTTGGAAGACCGTCGTGGCTGGGAATGCTCTGAAGAGCTGGGGGCTCATTTGGAAGCTTCTGCACTCCCCTGCCTGACACCTGGGCTGGAAAGACTCAAAGTTTGGGCTCAGCTGGGAGTGTTGACCAGCACACCCACATGTATCCTCTCTAAGGGACTTGAGCTTCCTCACTGCATAATGGAGGAATTCCAAGAGGGAGATTTTGGGTGAATAAAGTGTTATAAGAGAATTGAATATAGGCTACATGGTCTTTTATGACCTAACCTCAGAAGTCACATAGTGTCACTGCCTCCAAATTCTACTTGTTGAAGTGGTCACAACTCCCCAGATACAAGAAAAGAGAACATAAACCCTACCACTCGATGGGGGGGTGGGGGGGAATGTCAAGGAATTTCAACTCACTTTCTATATCAACCCCTAAACCAATCCTGATAGGTTTGGTTTCACAACAAAGAGCATCTTGAGTCACTGAATCTGCCCTTCACACCACCACCAACTCAAGACATCCCCCTTTTCAAATACCCTTACTTGACTAGCCAACCAGCCTTCAATGACAGGGAGTGCCTTCTCTTCCTAAAATAATCATTTTACATTTGGACAGTTGCTTTACAAGATCAGTCCACATCCCAAGCAAACTACTTTGCCTCATGTTAGGCCACTCTGGTCTGAGCTGAGGATGGGAAACGGGAAAATGGAGGAAGGTGAGATAAAATGATGGGCTGCTTGATTAGAGTCATCAGATCATCAGAGGGTTTAGACATGCAAGAATTGTGGTTTGGTAGACTGTAGGGTCCTTTGTCTCTGTCAAAACCACAGTGTCCAATGACCAGACACATTTTAAATAAATCAGTCTGGATTTTATTCACTTGCCATCAGCACCGCATTTATGATGTGGCCTTTGAAAAGGCTATCAGTCCCTCCTGGAATCCGTTCAGCGCAAGGAGCTGTCAGATTTCCTAGCAAGGTCTGCATCGGGAGGGGGAGACACACTAGTTGTAAGTTTCACTCCTTCTCAATTTTCCTTCTAAGTGATTGCTCGGGCATTTGAAGATGTAGATGTAAGAGCAGAGTCTTACCTGGCTGTCCTGCAGGCAGCTCTTCCTGCACGCATCCCAAGCAGAATTCATTATCTCCATCACTGAAACTTGCTCAGACTTCCGTGTTTGTAATCACAGTCTCAGGCACCGCTTTCTAGCTGGTAGCTGAGCCAGAAATTCTGGAGGAGTTCTTAAATTCTCCCTCTCTCCTTACCTGCCGACATTTAATCTTTCACTCAGTCCTGTCCAGACTGCCCCACCCAATGTTCCTTCTCCATCCCCGTATTTACTGGTGGGCTCTGGGCACCACTGTCTCCTTGCAGGCCTCTTGCTACCTCATGCCTGGCCTCCCTCCTCCAGGGCCTGCCCCTCCTCCCTGCTGCCAGAGGAATCCAAGGCCATGGCTTCCCCCATAGACTTCTGCCAGCCCCCAACCCCATGCCTACAGGATCAAGCCCCACCTCTTTAGCTCTTTCCACAAAACCTTTGATGTATAGCCTGGCCACAACCTACATCACCAGTCTCATCTCCTGACACCCCCAACTCATGGGCTTTCTCACCATTTATCAAATATGCCAGATTTCCAATTATTGCCTTCAGCTAAGGTGTTTATTATCTCTGCCTGTAAATACACATTACCTCTACTTTGCGTAAGGCTACATGCTTGCAGATCTAAATTAAACATCACCTTCTTTAATTATTGTGATAACTATATTCAGAATTTATTGAGCACGTACTGTTGCCTAGCCCAGGCACTAAACATCATATGTAGATTGTCTCATTTAATATTTACAGCAACACTGTGCGTTATGCAAATGAGGCACTGAGACTCGGAGCGGTTTGCTTGCTCAGGTTCACGCAGCTAGAATCCTGAAACCAGTGCTCATAACCACTGCCAACCCCACTGGAGGCAAGTGTGGGGAGCGCTTCCTGATGATCTTGGCCACGAATGTCTACAGCCCTGCTACCACCCCTAGCATGAAGTAAATACGATACTGATTTAAACAAATAATGGGTCAGAAACACATATATTTACAGGACAATCTAGAAAACTTGAATACTAATTGTATATTTGATGATACTAAGGAATTATTGTTCATTATTGGTACTGTGGTTATGTTGTTAAAAGTCACTGTCACTTAGAGATATATTAGACTATCTAGAGATGAGACGATATGAAGTCACAGTTGCATGAAGGGACAGTCTGTAAGGGTAGGTAGGTAACACCTTTTGGTATTATGATGAGAACTATTTAAAATAGGAGATATGTACATGGAGTTTCACACAAGTATTTATTCTACTCTGTGTATGTCTGGAATTCTCTATAATAAAAATATTCTGTAGATTTCCTCAAAACCAGTGAGCATGTATGTTCATCCCCTTGCTTTTGGATTGATAGAGAGCAGAGGACATTTGAGTCTTAGCTTTGAATCTGCAGCAATCACAGAGTAGAAACTCAGCTAATGTTTCTTGAATGATGAGGTAGTAACTATGCAGGTCACTTCCAAAGGCACAGCACAGCGTTGCCTATCCTCCAGATTCTCCGGCCAATGACACCATGGCCACCAGCATTATGGATGGGCCCCCTGGGAGAGCGGAGGCCAGCTGCTAGGGTTGGACATGCTGCTCCTGTCTCAGCTTCCTTGAGTCTAATTTATTTCCACACTGATCTGGTTCCTCTTGAGTTCCTGCGTTATAACCCTTGGAAACCAAATTGGTTACCCTGTGATTCCTGGATGCCCTCGGGTCCTGAGGCTCACACTGCTCTAAATGCTCTCCTTACTTTTGTGACTTAGCCCCCAGTTCCCAGCCAGGTACAGCTGACCCCACAGTTTGATAAGAAAAGGATTTGGCTTTAACCCTTAAAATGTGATGGCTAGCCTCCTCCCAATAGTTTGGTTTGACCACTGGTCCTGTTCTGGATGGGAGTAACTTGAGGTTGGACAAATTTTCTTTAGAGTGACACAGATTTGTGAGCAGAAGGCAGAGATTGCATTTCAGAGAAGATGGACTCATTCAGTACCACTCCTGCCTCTCCCTGGAGGTACTTTCGTCCGATGGCCAGAGCCTGCCTATCTGGTGTGTGTACTTTCCAAGGTTGAGGCTGCCCGGGGAATGCAAGGCAGCTTTAGCATTCCTTTAGCTGTGACAGGTCAGGCTTTTGCTATGTTCAAGTCACCATGCTCCATGGTCACCAACAGCTGCCCCCTGAGAGTGAGGCAGGGCGCTCCCTGCTTGAGGTGGCAGGGGAACGGGGGTGGAGGCAGTAGCAGGCAGACTTGCTGGGGCCAGACAGTGAGGTATTACTCCAATCCATCAGTCTCTGGGGAGCCTCACAACAACCCCCAAAGCAGAAAGAGACAGCCTGATGGGGAGGAAAGCACAGCAAACCAAGAAGCACTGGAATCTGGCGTACAAGCCCCATAAGCAAGATGTTCGCAGGGGCTTCCATTGTTTGAGGCTCCATCCTCCCGGATGCTGGGTAAAGAACACAGGCCCTGGCTGTATCTGGTCCAAATCTGCATCTGAGAGAGATGGGTAGCAGCTCAGAAATGCCTAAAGTAGTGGCACGTGCAGGGGAGGGTGTTCTAGAAAGAACACGATGCACAGTGGTGAGGTAGAGGCTGTGAGGCAGCGTCAGGTCCCTTCAGGAATGAAGGACTTATTCTCCCAACTGCTGGGGGCACTACAACCCAATTCCCTCTGCTGTCCTCTTCAGGGAGGGACTCAGAGGAAGGAAGCCTTCTTGCCCGGGCCATGTCCCCCTCCCAGAGCAGCTCATATCCAATAATGATGCACACAGCAGTACAAAGGCTCAGCTCTGTCTCCCCGAACAGGGACAGCTCTGAAGACTCATCCCATCTTCCGATCTCTTTGTAGAGTCAGCTGAGGTTTCCCTTGAGACTCTAACACAGATCAGCCCATCCATCTAGCCAATCCTGCTTCCCTCCTCTCCCTCCCTTCCTGCCCCTTGTCTCTCTTTGCCTCCCCTTGTCCCCCCGGTCTCACTTCCCCTCCCTTTCCCCAGATGCTGATCCCAAAGCACTCCCTAATAAGCCTTTTGAGTTCAACATTCCCACTCTATATGTTCCCCTGTCCCCTGTATGCCAAAGACTATGAACAGAGCAGGTGACAGAAAGCAGGTAAGATGCAGTCCTCACCTTTCCAGAAGCTCACAGGGACATACGTCTGTATGGGCTTGATTGTTTGGTGCAGATCACAGCATGACGGCTAAGAGTAAAGCTTTAGAGAGAGACAGACTTGGTCTCAAATACCATCTCTGCCATTTACTAGCTGTGTAATTTTGAAAAAGTCATTTAACCTTTCTATGCTTCAATTTCCTCAACTGCAAAATGTCAATAATAACACCAACTGAACTGGTTGTCATAGGGATTAAATGAGATGTGTGTATAAAAAGAGTTTATTATAGCATTTGGCCGTATAAACAAGGCTACACATCCAAAAATTGAAGTACGTTAAGGAAGAAAACCACGTAGACAAGGGAGGTTTCATTCTATCAGAAACAGAAAAGAAAGGCTTCTCAGAGGCATTGAAGGCTGACAGTTTGTTTTTGCAGACACGTAGGGGAGGACATGACAGGGATTCTGGGCTAAAACGCCAGTGGGCAGTCCATGACACAGCTTCTCTCAACCCGCCATTAAAACCCATGACAGTACAGAAAAACTGCAGAAATATGTAACAAGGGGTTCCAGGCATCAGCCAGTCTGAGAGGAACCCCCGACACACACACTTCGCAGCGCTAGAATAGCAAGCATCCTCAGATGGCCAGCCCCGTGCACCCTGCCCTCCCTCAGCCTGGAAACCTGCCTCCCTCAGCCTGGAAACCTGCCCTCCCTCAGCCTGGAAACCTGCCCTCCCTCAGCCTGGAAACCTGCCCTCCCTCAGCCTGGAAACCTGCCCTCCCTCAGCCTGGAAACATCCTCCCTCAGCTTGGAAACCTGCCCTCCCTCAGCCTGTAAAGACTCCTTGGAAAAACTCCTTGGAATGAAAAAGAAATGCAGTAAAGAAGACCCGTGAGTTAGAAAGTGCTCAACTCCAAGTGACAGAAACCCCACTGAACGCCTTCAGGCCTAAGGAAATGTGTTCTCATGAGACAGCAGTCCACACGTGGGGCTCCCATCCTTGTTTTGCGGTGGCCCTGGCTTTGCCTCCTCCCTGTCTTAGCTGGGCCTCATGAGGCCTCCCCTTGGCTACAAGCCAGCTTTAGCACCTCCAAGTGTCACATCCAGACATGACACAGTCTGGACACCAGAAAAGGCACTGTCTCTTCCTTGTGCTTCTAAGAAAGAAAGAAGGAAAGGAAGGGAAGGAAGGGAAGGAAGGAAAGAAAAGAAAGAAAAGAAAGAAAAAAGAAAAGAAAAGAAAGAAAAGAAAAGAAAAGAAAAGAAAAGAAAAGAAAAAAAGAAAGAAAGAAAGAAAGAAAAGAAGCCTTTCCTGGGAGTCCCCCACATCTGGTCAGAACCACCAACAGTAGTAACTTACCATATATGTATACAGTATGTTTTCCCCTTACCTTCATTCTTTTTTAACACCTGTACAGGCCTTCATTGGGGGAATGAAACCAAAATGACTAATATAGACAAATTGAAACCCACCTTCCTGGGGCAGAGGATTGAGTCCATCTTCCCTAAAACATAGACTTCAGGCAGAGGGTGAACACACTCACAAAACCAGGAACCTGTGAATCAGGAAGCCACTGGCTTAAAAAAAAAAAAAAAAAGAGCTAGCTCAATATACAAAAACTGGAAAGTTAAGGAGGAAATGTTATGTAAGATGAGTAAGTTACCATTTACATAAAACACAAACAAAACTCTGCGTGTGTGTGTGTGTGTGTGTGTCTCCATAGTAAGGGATGGAGAAAAGCCTTGAATGTTAAGCAAAGGAGTTCAGACTTGAAGAATCATAAAATAAGGACAGCAGAGCTGAGCTTTCAAACAGTTGGTGGGAAAAGTTGTACAAGGTAAACTGAGGTAATCAGGCTTGAGTCAGGGCAACTGAAGGTTGCGAGGGCACCATACGGTTGTAGCAAGGGTCGATGAGGCATGGCAGGAATGGGTAAGAATTTTCAGAGGAGCGATCTCGAGTGATTTGGTGACTGTATATATAACCAGAAAAAAAAAAAACACCTGACATTATTATAATAATAACTGACGTTAACAGAAAGTGCTTACTTTATGCCTGATAGTTTTGGAAGATGACAGATAGATAGATGATAGATACATACATACATACTCATTCAAACCTTTCTCCTATTCCTAGGCAATAAGTACCATTTCGGTCCCCATTTTACAAATAAGGAGACTGAGGCACAAACAAATTAAGCCACTTGCTCAAGGTCAAGGTTAAGGCATGGAGTTAGGGGATCATGTCCCTTGAGCTGGAGCACTTGCAAACTAAAGGATTTGTCCTTGAAGGGAAGAGGGGAGAAAGGAGCACAGCGCTCACAGGACTCCCCCAGCAAGTGCCTATCTCCAGGAGTGTTGTTTATTCATGCATTCCTTTATGTATTTATTCTTTATAGCCTAAATATTCTTAAACCATATCCTGCTTCCCAACAGTCTGCCTTTCTGGGGTGCATGCAATGCGAACTTCAGAGTGAATTTTCAAGTGTGATCCTTTTTAAGCCTTTGGTGGGGTCTAAATCAGTTCCTCCTTCATGTCCCTGTTAGCCCCTCTTTCACTGTACAAGTCCTCTGTGTTTCAGGCCTCCAGGCTTGTTTTGCTCCCTGCGGATGGTGGATGCTGTTTCCCTTGGGCTCTCACAAGCCTCTCAGGGGAGCCAGGCTGTCTCTTTCCCAAGGCCACTCAAGGATTTCTTATGAGTATCAGGGTAACGTGGTGCCCCACCATCTTGAGCGCATGGACCCAGACAGCCTGAGAGCTATAACAGAAACAGCACCCTGCCTCCCACTCCCCGCTTCTCGTGCCCTACCTCCATCCTCACTCCCACCCCAACTCCCCACTTCCTATGCCCCGTCCTACCTCTCACTTCCCATCCCCACTCCCCGCCTCCCAGTCCCCACCCTCCCTTGCTCTGAGAGGAGTCTTGATAGAGCCAGCCAAAGGCAGCTTCCATGATAGCCATTTCAACTACTTCCTTACTAATAGCTTTTGCCATATTACACCTGCAAGGCAAGAGCCCAGCCTACCAGGGCCTGAGTGTGGCTGAAGGAATCCCACAGGCACACAGAGCTGACAAAACCACACACTATGGGCACTGCCTCTCTGGGGTCCTTGGTGCTCCCTGGCTCCCCTGTTTCCTGAGTCAAAATGCAGAGGAGAAGGCCAAAGCAAAATTTACTGACAAAGTCTTTAAATATAAATGTGTCTGCTATTGAAAATGAAGAGCATAACTAAGTTGATTATTAACTTAAGGAGATTTTTAAGAAACCAAAGGAAATCAAGAGAAATAATAAGTAAAAATAATAAATCCAAAATAAGGAGAAAATATAAACAAAGCCAAGAGATTATATTTGGGACAAGTATTAAGAGAGATACATTCAGGAAAATCAAATCAAAATAAAATATATATAAGTAACCAAAATTACAAATGAGAAATAAGATGTAATTACATAAGAAGGATACTTACAAGTTATATATAAATATTTAAGTCTATTCTAGCAAAGTTGAGAAATATCAACATTTAATGAGTTCCCAGGAAATAAATAAATTACCAAAATAATTCAAGAAAAGTGAATATCCTGAATGGATCATTAACTGTGTAAGAAACTGAGTAAAGAAGGAGTCTTAAACAGACTTTAAAGTCATATTTTTAATTTTTTTCCAAATAAATTAATTCCCGTTATTTAAACTATTCTGTAATTAGACATGTTAGAAAGCTAGCACAACTCAGATACCAAAATCAGATAAACACAGTTCATCGAAAGAAATCATAGAATATGTGGTCATACTAAATTCAAAATTAAGTACTAATAAAGTCTAGCCGTACAAAGAGAAAGATGGCATGAACAAGTAAAATTTGCCACATATATGATTTGATACATAAAGTTGAATGTTTTGCAACATGTTTGCAAATTCCTTGACATTCCTTCTATCAAAGGTGGGGTCTGTGTTCCCTTCCTTTGAACCTGGGCAGGTGGTCCTTTGTGTCAGCCTGAACAAGTAGAATGTGGCACAATGATGCACCATGACTTCCGGTGCTAAGTGTGAAAAGGTGGTGCATATTTGCTGGCTTCTCTTGGGACACTCACCCTGGAAACCTCTAGGAGAAGTGCAGCGACTCTGGAGCCCCATGCAGAGAGACCACACAGAATGAGAGATGCCCACAGAGCCCCAGATGCTCCACCCGCTGTAGTGTGAGTCTTCCCAGCTGCAGCACCAGACATGGGAGGTAGGAAGCCTTTAGGACTTCGGCTCCAGCCCAGCCTCTGTCTGTCTGACTGCAAACACATGAGTTATCCCGAGTTGGAACTGCCTCGTGGAGCCTGGTTAACTCACAGATTCATAAGGAAAATAAATGGTGGTTACTGCTTAAGCCACTGCTTTGGGGAAATTCATTACACCGCAATAAACAACCAGAACATATCTAATCATTAAACTTAATCAATTAATATAATATGTGATAATATTCATATGTGACCCCTGCAATGGCATTTGATAAAATATCCATTCCTTATTAAAAACTCTTAGCAAGTGAGGAAAAGAGAGTCCCTGGGGGCCCCTGGGTGGCTCAGTTGGTAAAGCGTCTGCCTTCGGCTCAGGTCATGATCCCAGGGTCCTGGGATTGAGTCTTGCATCAGGCTTCCTGCTCATCAGAGAGCCTGCTTCCCCCTCTCCCTCTGCCACTCCCCCTGCTCCTGCTCTCTCTCTCTCTCTCTCTAATAAATAAATATATTTAAAAAAAATTTTTTTTAAAAAGAAAGAGAGTCCCTGAGCATGATCACAAATCTCTGTCCAAAATATGAACCAACACTGTGCACACTATGAACCACTAGAGACATTCAAACCTGAAGCAAGAAGAAGAATATCAAAATTACACAACAGTGTTCTGGACATTCAAGCCGATACCCTAACAAAGAAAAAATAAATAGGAGATGTAATATCATCAAGGAGATCAAATTATCAACATCCATAGATTATACGGTGTCTACCTCGAAAACTTAAAGAAATTAAAATATTACGAAAAAAGGACCAAGTCACAATTATCAAAACCTGTGTACGTGTGGACCTGTCAAAACTTAGTTAAGCAATCTCTCACTGTGTTGTGCTTATCTAAGGACTTCTGCCTTAACACCAAACAAACTAAACAAAGATTTGAGATTGTTGCTTGTACAAAACAGCTGAGGGGATGGAAGAACCCAACAAATAAAGTCTCTAAATTTATGGGTATCCACACTCCCTAGAAAGCAGTGGAAAACTGGGGGGGGGGAGAGAAGAAATGGCTCAGGTTGATAGTGGGTGTAGCAGAGTGCTTGGGCCCTAGAGCTAGCCTGCCTGGGTCCAGGTCCTACCTCCCCACTCACTCCCTAGTGGACTTACGCACATTATTTAAATGTGAGGCCTCAGTTTCCTCAGTAGCAAAGTGGAGGCATTAACCATGGCACCCAATGCATATGGTTGTGATAAAAATTAAGTTGTTTTCTATACATAAAGTATTCAGAACAGTGCCTGGCAAATAATAAGCAATAGCCATTACTAATAGAATAAATTCGTAGGCTAGGGTCTCCATCTGACTCAAAGAAGTAGGTCATTGTTTTTCCCCAAAGTGACTTTAGAATTAAATGAGAAATAACTGTGCATATATCCATTAAAATTTAAAATACATATAACCTATGCTTAGGCACCTCTAAATTTAAGAAGTTATCCTACAGATATGTACGTACGTTTGCAAAATTTGTAGATACAAAGTTATTTACTATGGCATTGTTTGGAATAATCAAGGCCAACCTAAAATGTCCATCAATAGGGGATTCATTAAATACATCATATAGCACATGCATAAAATAGAATATGTTACAGTCATTAAAAAGAACAAGAAATATCTTTATGTCCTAATACATGGAAAGAACTCTAATTTACATTGATTTTTTTAAAGTTTCAGAATGGCATGCATAATATTCTACCCTTTGGTAAAAGTTATAAATGTATGTGTGCATATATGTGTGAATTTACATATTATAATTCATATAAAATTCACATCCTATAATGCACATACCTTTATGTGTACATATATACATATATACATATGTAATTGTATTTATTCCCATATATATGCACAAATATATATTTCAGCTTACATCTACGTCCAGCCTCTCTGGGGTATACACTAAAAATAGGCAAATGGTTGTCTCCTGGGAGGTATGCTGGTTGGCAGAAGTGTGGAAAGGAGTCTTATTTTTCACCATGTATCTTTTTGCTCATTTTGAATTTTGAGCCTATATTATATTATAATAACTTTTTTTTTTTTTATTTGATAGACAGAGAGAGACAGTGAGAGAGGGAACACAAGCAGGGGGAGTGGGAGAGGGAGAAGCAGGCTTCCCGTTGAGCAGGGAGCCCAATGAGGGGCTTGATCCCAGGTTCCTGGGATCATGACCTGAGCCAAAGGCAGATGCTTAACGACTGAGCCACCCAGGCACCCCAATAATAACTATTTTTAAAGGCTTGTGCAGGAACTAAAGAAAATCACTTAGTTTAGCCCCATTGGTAAAACCTAAGAAATGTAAAATTATACAACAATGAAATAATATTTGCCCATAAAAAGGGCAAAGTCCTCTTGATTTGTTTTAAGATAAATAGTTTGCTCTCCATGCTCACAAAGTGGCAGAAAACGGGAAATCTCACATAACACTGGTGGTAGTTAATCACTACAACATTTGGTAAGGCAATGAATTGACAATTTTACATGAGTAACCCACTTCTAGAAACCTCTGCCTAAGAAGTTAACCAAAATTGGCGGCAAAGATTTATGTGCACATGTAAATCTACAAGACTAAATATACAGTATTTAAAATAATGTTTTTGAACTATATATAACAAAATAGATATCATGCTTTGGGGTTTTTTAATAACAGTAATACTTGTTCAAATTACTTAAGCTTATTTCTCATGATAAAAGTAATACCCGAACACTTGAAATAATGGATATTACAGGGGAACCTCATGAGATAACATTAAATAAATAAACAGTATATGAAACTATGCAGTGCCATTCTACTTTTTCCTATATTTTTATGCAAGTGCATGTCTGTGTGTCTTATTGGCACCAGGAAGCTTCTTCCCGGCCACATATTCCATAACTATCACCTCTATGGCTCTTGACAATGAACAAAATATGGCAAATCATTTAGATCAAAGAATCTTAAGGTTATTTTTATCAATACAGCATCACAGGAGTAAGCTATGTCCCTTCTAGAATCCGATGCTATGAAAGGGACACTTATATGAAGGATGCACCGCCCTATTGCGATATCCTCTCCATTGTCTCAACCTGCATAATACTGTCCTTCACAGCACCTTTCTGCTACTCCAGGGCTCAAAGCCTGGAAACTACATTTCAGAGACTCCCTTGCCAGCAGCATCATGGTTGGATTTGGCTGCCAAGAGGCATTCGTGTGAGATCTGGAGAAGGAGGAGCCATTATTCTGTCCCACAGCAGCTACAGACAGGCTCATGGGCATCAGCGGATGGCTGATATGGGGATGCACCAGCAGCCTGCGGGTCACCCCCTAAAACTGATAACACATAGCAGCTACGAGCTGTGGAATCACCAGTACCAACCCCTCTGGGATTCCTGCAGCCTCTGGTCTCCAAGCAAGCTGCTCTAGGACTCCTGCTTTCCAGATTTCTTGAAAGCCAGCAACACCCTCCTTGACATCTACTCTACTTGCCCTGCTCTTCAAAGGGTTCTGTAAACTCCCAGTTTCCTATATTAATTCTCTTTCTGATTAAAATACCTAGGGTGGCCACTCTATCCCCAACTAACCCCTAGCTGATAGGACTTCCAAATGCAGATTTCTAGTGTCTCCATAACAATCCACATCCTGTTTAAAAAAGCATTGGCTAGAATGAAAAATAGCAACACGGCTGTTGATATCCATTAAAATGTTTATCTTCTCGACATTTCCTGATCTAAAATATGGCCAATTAAGAGTTCTGGAACTGTGGCATTCCTAAATCCTAGGTGTTCAGGAGGACATGTTAAAATAACGGTTCTTACGCGGGGTGATTTTGCCCCTTCCTGCTCTGGGACATTTGGCAATTTTTAGAGACATTTTTGGTTGCCACATCTGGGCAGAAGGGGTTTTGTTACTGGCATTTAGGGGGTAAAGGCCAGAAATGCTGCCGAACACCCACCCTATAATATACAAGGAAGCCCACACAACAGAAAATCTTCTGACCTAAAATGTCCCTGATGCCAAGGTTGAGAAATGCTGCCTTAAATCTTTTTCATCAATCTTCCAGGATCATTATATCAAAAGCTCAAGTTACACAAATTTTATCTTCCATGTGATAAGGGAAGAGAAATCTTTGTAATTAATTCCAAAAATGGGCCACAGTCAGGACCTGTGATATAGATGAGAGAGAAATGCAAATTGTAGAAAGGGATATCCTTCTTCAAAGCTGCTTTTAACCCAGGTAACAAAGGAACCAGAAGAGGGCTAATAAGAGAAGAAAGAGAAGAGAAAAGACTCTCAAGCATAGAAATTAGGCCTTCTCGTTCTTTTGCAAAATAATGAGTGCTTATTTCTGTGTGACCAATTATGGACGCCTTTTCTTTCTCTCTTTACACTTTTTTATATTTTTCCAAATTTTATGTAATGATCACACATTACTTCTATAATTGTAAAAAAAAACCTCAATAAGCATTATATCTAAAATGGACAGAATGAGAATACGCAGCCCTTTCAAAGAAATATTCTAGTATTACTGCAAGCACTTTACATCATCTCTGAAATCCTCATTGGGAATACAGACAAATAGAAAAATTATGCAACTCCCACCAACCTGATTGTTCTGCGTTATAACTACACACCTTCCCACCAAGTTTTACTAACGAGATTTCTTGAATTTACCCAAGATGATCAGGAATGAATTGTAAATTTTCCCTCAGCGATAATGGGGTACAGACAAGAACCATACCCTGTTTGGATCAAGAGCCTGTTGTTCAGAGGACACAGAGGCCTCTTACAGGAGGAAAGAGGCAGTCCCCTCCTCTGTATCCCACAAGAGGCAGGCCAGGCGATCAAACTTCCTGAGCATGAAATTCTGTCCTCTCGGAATTATGTGCCCACTAAGAGCAACACTTTACTGCGCAATGGTATTTGTGACCCAGGCTAGTTTTTAATCTGTGGATTTCAAGGATGCAGCTCATTCCTGAAATTTAAAGAGCCATAAAATATTTATTTTGTTATTTTAAATATATGAATTATTCACATACCTTTGGGCAGCACCTAGAACTAGGCTAACTGGCATTCTCTCTCTTCTTTCCAGCAACTTCCTCCCTCCCAGCTCTGAGAGGGAGAGAATAACTATAGCAAGAATGCTCCGTAGCCATGAAATGGTCCATAAGATCCCTTGTAAGCATCCTTCAGCCCCTCCTGACTGCTCACGAGGAGTGGTTAACCTGTCCCCAGAGGGGCAGGGGGTTTGCTGTATCCACTGCACCACCTTGAGCTTGGAGTGGACCAGCATCCAGGGTGGCTGGACTCTCCAAATAGGTGTCCCACTCCCAGTGCACATCTGATAAGACTGAATGAGTAGGTGGCAGGAAAACATAACTTGTTATTTACAATCTCTCCCCTACCTTCTAAGGAAAATAAGTTCTAAAAGACCCCTTTGTTTGCCAAGGGGGGATAACAGGTATGAGGATGCAAGATTGGAGACACTAGGAGAACGACAGAAAAATTGCTCACTCAACCTATGAAGGGAAATAAAGATGGGAAATGATGGAAGGGAAGAAAGGTGAGCCTGGACTGGCAAGGGAGGAAGAAGTTTCAAGAGCATTTAAAAGAGGGACTTGGTGAGGGGAGAGATGGAGAATGAGGACAGCTCTACATCAAATGCTCTTACGTGATAGGTGATGTAACCTTATCTCCCATTTCCCCTCAAGATCTTTATTAAAATCTAGACTTCTTCTAATGAGCAGGGCCTTGCACGTTGTAAGTATTCAATAAATATTTATTGAATTAATAAATAACTCAACAAAGAATTGTTTAATGGAGTTGGATTTTTCTCTTTGTGGGGTGCACACAAAGTGCCGAGTCTTTCCTCTTGCAGGCTGTTCCACTGTCTTCATAATCATGGTTTTTAAGGCTGCATAAATTCCAACTCGCTGACATGCTATAATTTACTTATTCATTGTAATTTGATTGTTTCTTCTGTTTTTCTAGCAGAGACAATGCTGCAGTGAACATCTTTGGACACACAGCCTTTTTGTGCATGCATATTGACAAACTGCTTTCTCAAAGGTGTGGGTCCCTGTATACAGTGACTTAGCTATGAGGCAGGTAGGGAATCACAGTTGGAATGGAGTAGGAAACTCAGAGAAGGCAGGTTTGGTTTGAGCCCCAGCTCCAGCCAATGGTCTTCACAGAAGCTGGGTAGACACATGTACTGGTCATTACAGAAACTTTTCTGAGGCCACCCCAGACTGAACCCAGTGCTGTGTCCTGAGGACACAGAACTGCATTCAAGAATCTTGGTCTGGTGGGAGAAGCAACATGTAGTGATGAAAATGATTAAAATCACCTTAGTGATTAAAATGTAGTAGATGAAGGCTATTATAGAGGTAAGCTGAGAGTGTTTTTGCCAATACAAGATACCACGATCTTATCTAACCTGGAATGAAGAGAACAGAGAAAGTCAGAGAAGGCTCCTGGAGGAAGGCTCCTGGAGGAAGGCTCCATAATCTTTCTTAGAGGAGAAATCGAAGAATCCAGTTGAGGAATGGGAAATGTAGTGATTTCCAGGCAAAGAGAAAACCACTCACAAAGCAACAAGCATGAAAGAGAAAGCACTACAGGGCAAAGCGCATAAAATATCACGTGTATTTGGGAATTGGGAACAATGAATAGGAGTGGCTAAGAAGATAAGCAAAAGATAGATACAAAGGTTCTTTTTTTTTAAAGATTTATTTATTTATTTTAGGGGGAGATGGGGGCAGGAGGAGCAGACAGAGGGAGAGAGAGAATCTCATGCAGACTCTGCGCTGCACTGTGTCAAGCTCAAGGTTCAATCTTACAACCCTGAGCCGAAAACCAAGACTCAGACGCTTAATCTGCTGCACCACCCAGGCGCCCCAGATATAAAGGTTCCTGAAAACACTGCTGGGAGTTTGGACATCACACCACAGGCAAACTGGTCACAAGCCAGGGATCGACTGACATGATCATATTTGCCTCATGTAAAGATCGCTGGAGGGTGAGGAAAGGCTAGAGCCAGGGAAGCAGAAATGAGTAACCCAGAGCTACATATCGAGGGATGGCCTCAGTAACAAAAGCATCATAGAAGGTAATGATCTCCAATCACTTCTCAGGGAAGGCACACCCAGGTTCAACAGAACTGCAAAGCTCAGCCACACCCACAAATATTAATTTTCTTGACTTCCATAGAGCAAATACCTTCCTCTCACTTTTCTGATTCAGTTCTAGCATGATTCCTCAGATTTCCAGCTTTTTGGACTGCTGGTTCCATTCTCTGATAATACCTTCTGCTGAGGGCTCCTCGATGCCACCTTGTTACTTGGATCATTTCCATAACTGCCTACTAATTTCTCCCTGTATCCTGACCCAGATTAACTCAGAAAACTGTCTCCACTGTACCTTGATATGTGGAGATTTGATCCACCAACTGGTATCTTCATAGCATGTTGGGCATTAACATTACAGCTCCATGTATTTGTTCTATGATGAACTATATTAGTCTGTGTTCTCCAGAAACACAGAACTAATAGGAGATACACATACACATACACACACATATTTGTTTACATATATATATGTACTTATGTATATGCATATATATATGTATATGCATACATATACATACATACACACTCATGAAGAAATGTACTGTGAGAAATTGGCTCATGCAGTTAGGGACAGTGACAAGACCTGAAATCCATAGCCAGCAAGCTGGAGACCCAGGATAGCTAATGATGTAAGTTCCAGACCAAGTCCAAGGGCCTGAGAACCAGGGAGCTGATGGTCTAAATGCCAGCCCAAGCCTAAGTCCAAAGGCAAGAGAAAAGCAAAGTCCCAGCTTAAAGACAGGCAGTGAGAGAGAGAGAGAGAGAGAATTCTTCCTTACTCAGCCGTTTTTTCTATATAGGCCTTCGGTAGAGTAGATGAGGTCCATTCACCGTAGGGAGAGCAATATGGTTTACTCCGTCTACCCATTCAAATGATAATCTCATCCAGAAACACCTCACAGACACCCCCAGAATCATGTTTAACCAAATATCTGGGTATCCCATGTCCCAGGCAAGCTGACACATAAAATAAATCATCACAGAAACTAAGAAGACCTCAGCCAGTCTCTGGAGGGGTGCTGCCGTTCAATAGGGTAGCTGCATGCTTGAAATATGGCTAGTCTGAATTGAGAAGTGCTGTAATAGCAAAATACCAGCCTGCAAAGACTTAGCACCAAAGAAAAATGGGTAAAATAGCTCATGAATAATTTTATATTCATTACATATTGAATGACAATATCTGGATATATTGGGTTAAATAAAATATATTATTAAAATTAATCTTACCTGTTTCCTGTTACTTTTTTAATGGGGCTGCTACAAAATGTCAAATCATATTATGTGATTTGCATTCAATTTCCATTGTCCAGTGGTGCTCTGGAGGGCTGGGTAGAAGTACCTGTTAGCAAGGGTCCGTGGTGGCATCAGGGGTCCAGATAAAAAAGTGAAAAATTCAGAGTACAGTTTTAAGCTTAATAAAGCACAGATGGACTAACAAGGGAACTGAGGCTTTGGCCACTGAAATGGGTTGAGCTTGCATTGTTGGGATGCAGGACCACTGTGGCTCCCTAGGACTCCCCTGATGTAGGCCACCTCGGCTTTGACCTCATAACTCCAGGTGTCATGGACACTGGCCTGGCTCAGGGACTATTCTGATGAGGCCCCCAAGAGGAGGTTCTCCATGATGCCATCAGCACCCTGTGGTGGAAGGAAGATGCTGACACTTCTCTTGTCTTCTCCTTGCTTCTTTGAGTCAGGAAAATTCTACTCAGGAGGACCAATAACCCTCTCTGAAGCAATTTTTGTCCTCTCTAATCAAATACATTATAAGTTTGTGTTTTCAACTGGATAAAATCCTAAGGCTGCCTGATTTGAGCCAGAGGCCCCAATGCCCATCTCATTGCACAAATAATAAGCCTTCCTTCTCTTGTTTGCTTTTCTAGATACTAAGAGGTAACAGAATTAATTCCTTTTACCGAGAAAATTTCAAATCCATTTGTAAATACTGGTTTGGTTCTTAAATGGTGCTTGAGAGGTGATATATCATTAAAGGCTGTTTAGATTTCACTTAAGCAAGAAGCTTCTGAGGCAGGCAAGAGTGATGCTGCTGGAGGTGTGTGTTTACAGGTCTTATTAAGGACTTTAAGCACCTATCAGTGCTCACCCGGCCTCAGTTGGCAAACACCCAGAGCATGAAGCAGGAAGCTACACAGGGGAGGCTGATGGGAGTTGAAGAGCTTCCCAGAAAAGTAGGAAGATAGGAAGGAAGAACAAATAGCAGGTGAGACTGGAAACGGCCACAGAAAGCCTGGCTCCAGCCTATTTCTGCCACCATGACCTCATGGAGAGGTCCCAGCCATGGCGAGCTGGGGATCCTGGGTCCTGCGACAGTGGGACTTGGAGAGGTGAAGTCCCCAGGATGTCCCAATGCCGTGTCTTCCCTGCCAAGCAGCCATCACCACAGAAGGGACCTCCTCAACCTCTCCAGGGACCCCATGTCCCTGCTGGCCCTTCCCTGACAGTCCTCTGTCCCTTTCCTTGCCATTTCACAGGATGAGGCTCCTTTAGCAAAACACAAGTGATGAGATGGTGACTATTAGCCTGTCAGCATTTCTAGTTTGTCCCCTCCCTGAGTTTGCTAAGGATTCTATCTCTTTGTTTCCCCACTCTCTACTCTCCACCAAATGTCCTGCTCTGCCACACGGGTCCTCAGGCTTCTGTGATAGAACATGACAGGGAGTGGAGGAGGTCAACAAGAAGTGTGTGGGGTGAGCACTGGAGGAGGCTGGGAAAGATTGTAATGAGAGCCAAGGGAGCTGACCAGAGGGCTCCGTGCTGAGAATAGAGCTGGGGTCTCTGTGCCACATTATGCCTCTGTGGCACATTATGGGTGGGGGAGGGAGGACGGCTAGGCCCTCTGGGGATTGGACCTAAGGTGCACACATCTGAATTTCAGATTAAGAAAATCAAACTATGCATGGCCTGAAAGTTCATTTCTTCCAGGAGTACACGAAGGCTGCCTTCAAGGTGTAAGGACCTGAGGCAAGCATCAGTCAAGAAGGCTCTTGGAATACCCCCAGAGCCACAGGGATACTGTGGAGACCTCATTAAGGTCGGAAGTAAATTTGGGGGTTGACGTGTTCAGACTGACACATTGTACTTGGAGCACTGGAGTCACATGTGTGACAGACAATGCAATGTGCCTGTCCAATGCCCACTACCCCCTTCTCTCTTCCTGCCAGAATCCCTTGGAGTGGCAATGTGCCAGCTAGAAAATTTCATGTTGCAATCTCCCTCACAGCTGAGAGGCAGTGCCCATGTGCCAATGAGACATGAAAGAGTCTGCAGTAGAAATCTAGGTGTCTTCTGTTCCCATAGATAGCCCTGCCTCTTTCCCCTAGTCACTTCCCTGCCTGGGATGTAAACAAGAGGCTACAGAGGGAAAAGCCACTGTTTCATCACCAAATGGTGAGCCTGAGAATGAAATCTGTAAGCAGAGAACAGCAGAAGAGAAAGAGGAGGAGCCTGGTGTACAGATGACACTATGTGGTGGCCACCCCACACCTGGACTCTTATCCCAGATGGCTAGCTCCATGAAAAATAAACAAACCCTCCTCCTCCTTTAAGTTACTCCTTTTCAGATTTCTATAGCTATCTCCTGACAGACATAATGCTAGGTGCATTCACTAAAGTAGAGGAAGGATCTACAACACTCATTTAAATTGCCAGCTCCACAGGCACCCAGGTTCTTAAGAACTCATTGTTTGGGGCTGCTGGGAGTTAGTACCAATGAACCCTGTCCCCTGACCCCAAAGCCATGGCCTGGGAATATCAGTCAGGTCTCCATTCCCTGGAGACTTGGCTGTCACCATGTCACTTACTATGGAAGCACTGGCATGAAATTTAAGGACACAGTGGAAAGTAGTATACCAGGGTTTGTAGAAAAGGATTTAGAATGATGTTTAGAATATAGAATATGAGAAGATATTTGCAAATGTCTTATCAGATAAAGGGCTAGTATCCAAAATCAACACCCAAAAAACCAAATAATCCAGTGAAGAAATGGGCAGAAGACATGAACAGGCATTTCTCCAAAGAAGACATACAAATGGCCAACAGACATATGAAAAAGTGATCAACATCACTCAGCATCAGGAAATACAAATCAAAACCACAATGAGATACCACCTCACACCAGTCAGAATGGCTAAAATTAGTAAGTCAGGAACCAACAGAAAGGGGAACCCTCTTACACTGCTGGTGGGAATGCAAGCTGGTACAGCCACTCAGGAAAATATGGAGTTTCTCAAAAAGTTGAAAATAGAGCTACCCTACGACCCAGCAATTGCACTGTTGAGTATTTACCCCAAAGATACAAATGTAGGGATCCAAAGGGGCACCTGCACCCCAGTGTTTATAGCAGCGATGTCCACAATAGCCAAACTATGGAAAGAGGCTAGATGTCCATCAACAGATGAATGGATAAAGAAGGTGTGGTATATATATACAATGGAATATTATGCAGCCATCAAAAAATGAAATCTTGCCATTTGCAACAATGTGCATGGAACTAGAGGGTATTATGCTAAGCAAAATAAATCAGAGAAAGACAATTATCATATGATCTCACTCATATGGGCAATTTAAGAAAGAAAACAGAGGATCATAGGGGAAGGGAAAGAAAAATAAAATAAGATGAAAACGGAGAGGGAGGCAAACCAAAAGAGACTCCTAACTCTAAGAAACAAACTGAGGGTGGCTGGAGGGGAGGGGGGGCGGGGGGGGCGGGATGGGGTAACTGGGAGATGGGCCTTAAGGAGGGCACTTGATGTACTGAGCACTGGGTGTTATATGCAACTGATGAATCACTAAACTCCACCTCTGAAACGAATAATACACTATATGTTAATTAATTGAATTTAAATTATAAAAAAAAGAAAGGTTAAAGGGCAAGAACAAGGGTTACTCAGAAGATAACTTCTGTAGCATGTAGCACAGGAGTACATTAAGAATTCTTGTAAATCAGGGCCGCCTGGGTGGGTCAATTGGTTGGTTAAGCATCTGCCTTCGGCTCAGGTCATTATCCCAGGGTCCTGGGATTGAGCCCAGCATCAGGCTCCCCGAAGCCTGCTTCTCCCTCTCCCACTCCCCCTGCTTGTGCTCTCTCTGTCTCTTGGTCAAATAAATAAATAAAATCTTTTTAAAAAAAAAGAATTCCTGTAAATCAATAACATATGCACAACCCAATAAAAACATGATTTTTAACTTAAAAAAAAAAGAATGATGTTTAGAAGGCACCAGAGAAGCACTGTAAGGATGAAGTGGCCCTGAGACAGAGGGCTGCTCCCCCCAGGACAGCTGGTGTGGCCTCGCACTGCAGGATATATTCACAGACTCGAAGCCATAACTACCGCAAGTTCTGTGTGCGGACAGGGCTTGAGGCCCATCCGCCAGATCATTATGTGCGCTAGGGAGACAGAGCCCACACGTTATAGGAACAGACATAACTTAACACAGAGAGTTGTTAACCAGGTGTAAAGTAGTTAAGCAGGTGCTTAAGTGTAACAAGAGGCAGCAACTGCAGGGAGCAGCTACTGGGGCTACGACCACAGGAACAGAGGGGAGCGGTTGGAATGATTAAGACTTAGCAAAGTAGAGAAGGAGACCTTTGAGCTGAAACTCAAGACTTTGGAGTAGGGGGCACCAGCCAGCGATGGGTCTCTGTGGCTACGAGGAGTGACGCAAGGTGCCGTAAGTCCAGTTCCATGAGAGCTGAAGAAACTGCAGATGGGATTCAGCAGCTGCTACAGAAAGGAACTGCCTCTGCTGGGGTGAACGGGCCTCCTGGGGGAAAGGAGCATGTTCCCTCCCCCTCCTCCAGCCCTGCAGCAGCCTTCCAGTGCCCCCTACTGGAAAAGCCGAGCAGAGCAGCTGACAGAGCAGGAATGCACCCGCTGAGTCCCAGCTCCAGCATCACAGAGCACAAAAGGAGGAGGCACGTGGGGGCAAGAGACAATTATTTAGAGACAATTATTTAATAACTTGCACAAGGTCCCTGTAGGAGATACTCTACAAACAATGTTTGCCTCCTTCTTCTGAAAGAGGCTAATCAATAGAGACTAGAAAATAGGTCTTAAGAGGCTCCTAAGGTGCCTGGGTGGCTCAGTCGTTGGGCATCTGCGTTTGGCTCCAATCATGATCCCAGGGTCCCGGGATCGAGCCCGTGTAGGGCTCCCTGCTCAGCGGGGAGCCTGCTTCTCCTTCTCCCACTCCCCCTGCTTGTGCTCCCTCTCTCACTGTGTCTCTCTCTGTCAAATAAATAAATAAAATCTTAAAAGAAAAAAAAGAGACTCTGAAGCATCTAAACACATTGAGGGAAGGGGGAAGGGAGGGAGTTGTAAGTAGTCAGAAATCAATAAGCAGCATTAATCTTGATTCCCAGGAACCACCCCATCTCCCTACTGGCAAATCGAATCAGGATAGAGGAAGTAGGAAAAGGGATGGAAGCTTGGCAGGAAATAGCAGCTCAGGCTGAAGAAGCTCAGCCAGAGCAGGCTGGAGAAGCCAAGAGAGGCCACTGGGGTTTCACACCTCAGAAATGGAGCTTAATCAGGCATGGTTCCAGTGGATGGAGATAAGCTGGTCCTTGGCCAACACTGGTTGAAGAGTTGGTCTGTACTGTGCTTCCCAGGCAGAAGAGGGGCCCCAAGCTAAAATCCTGCAGACATGGGTGCTGGGCCCCTGGAATGTCCTGGAATCGATTCAGGAGGTGAGGCTGGTCCAACAATTGCTTTGGTTGTGAGAACCAGAGGTCAAGTGGTTTCAAGTTCTCAGGGTCCCTTTAAACTCCTCACAGCAGAGACATTGGTCTTGCAGGGGAAGGAGATTAAATGCTTCCTCTCAACGTTATGGGCTTGCCCATCCCCTGGTCCTGAGGTTGGTAACAAGAGTATGAGTAAACTCAACCGGGCACCTGGAGGCTCCCAAAATGCTAACACATATTCAGAGTAAAAGAAGACAATGTTGGGAGGAGGGACATGTGAATGTGAGCAGAAGGAGGTGATAAGGAGCTCACTGAGGGATTGAATGTCTTTTGCAGGGTCCATTATATTGTTTAAGTGGTGATGGGATAAAAATACTAACTTTATTAATATAATGCAGCTTTGCCCCAGCCTCTAGCCCATGCTCACTGACTAGCATTCGGGCCTGGCCTGATGCAGTTTCTCCCCCTCCCCACCCTCCAGGGTCCCCAACCTTGCCATACCACTACTAGGGCTCTTGTGTGGGAGAATGGAGAGGAAGAGACAGACACGGAGGATGGGGCCCCTGGGGGTGAGAGCCCATGGCTGCGTTCAGGGCTTTTGAGGACCAAGGTCTGGGGAAGAGCTGCACTGAGGGAACAATGTAAGGAGGAATAAGAGGAGAATTTTAAAAGTATTGCCGGAGACCACACTTTCCCTTTATGGGCCTACAGATGTATAAGAAAAAAACATAAATTGTTTTGAAATTACTTTTGGCTGTATATGCTGTGTTCTTTTAACCACAACACTGCTGTGGGAATAAACCATGGGAGTGGAAGCTCTATAGTAGTCATAAAACCCATCTAAAAAGCCCCTCAGAGATATAGGAACTGTCAGAGAATCCCCCAAGCCTTTTCTACTTCTATTTCCAGTCCATTTCTTTGGCCGGGCCAGCTCTGGGCTTGGCCTTCCTAGGCCTCCTAGACTCAGCTCCTTCCTCCCATGCTGTTCCACAGGCCAACCCAGAGGCCGTTCCCTATTTAAGGAATAAACTGGTACCGTCCCTACAGGCATGGACCCTGCTTTCATTCCCAAGGGTAGTTGTCATCAACAAATCGCAACACACACATATACACATGCCACTTTCCTGGACAGAAGTCTGCCAAGCCAACCAGTGCAGAACAGCAAAGGGCACTAACAATGGCTCGGGTGACACCTTTGTCTCACATGGTTCCATGGCTTCTCTGAGTCCCCTAGCTGGAAGATGAGACCCTGGCGCTCACTGGACCATCATCACTTCCTTATAAGGAGAAAACAATCCAGGTCCTTGTGTGAAATTCCAGTCCCACCTCCTGGGAGAAAGAAGGTGCACTTGGGAAAGATACCCTTGGAACAACTGTGCCATTAGGAATGGGTGGTTTCTGAGAACCAGGAACAGCAGAGAAAGTGACAGTGCTTGGAAACCAAAATCCAGTCTACACTTCAAGTAGCAAGCCTGGTTAGCGTCATCCCCTCCTGTGCCAGGTACTCATCTACTCCCTTTCAGCTCTAATGTCTTGAGATCCTTCAACATTCTCACTCTACGCAACACACTCTCATCAGAAAAATTCTTTACTTTCCATCTCCCCCACCAGCCTCTGAGCTCCCTGAAGGCAGAGCCATGTTTTGGCCTCCTGTGAATGCCTGGCCCCTTCCCAGCCCTGGCCCATGCTGGGTCTTGAGTAGATTTGAGTTGAAGTGAACTGACTGTCTAAGTTGGCCACTATGCCGCTCATTCTCAGAACTCTCCATCTCTGGCCTACATCAAACTTTCCTGCAACTGCCTCTTCAAAGGTAAGAACATTCCTTCCAGATGAAAGCCTTCTCTTCCACTGTCACGAGCTCTTTTCCTAACTCTCGTTATAGGAGTTTCCACTTCACTCATATGGCCCTCTAAGTAGAGGTATTTTCTGGTTTTAAATAAAAGTCATCCAATACCCAAAAGTCATCCAAAACCATCCTTGTGTGATGGAGAGGACACTTGATGGGGTGTCAGGACACTTGAGTTACAGTCACTGCTCTGTGGCCGATGTACGTATGATCAAGACCCAGGTGCTCTCACAAGGGCTCCATTCTTGTTCACACAAGGACCAAGCAGGGAAAGCTGGGGTGGCAGACAGATTGTCCGACATGCCAAAGATCTTTGCTTAGGGTTTTCCTCGAATCGTCACAAGCATGACACTGACAAGGCTTGGTTGTCAAAGTGGCCTCTAAGCAGGCACAGAGGTTGGTAAGATGACAGTTTAGGGGACAAGAAGAGGAATAGAGAACAGGCTGTATTTGTCCCATCTAAGGATGAACCCAGGACAAGGAGGCCCTAAGGAAAATATGGGCCTGAGATGCAGGCTCTGCCCTGCTTGCCCCGATGCTTGTAACCCCACTGGATTCCTCACTGGCCAGACTTACCTTGCTTGAACTTGTTCACTTCTCATTTCCTCTCAGCCAGCACTTTTCAAATAAACACCTTCCTATAAAGCTTTCACTTTCGTCTGCTCCGTTACAAATGGCCCTAAAGCCAGAAAAGCCACAGCAATGAAAAGTCACTCTCAGCCCCCAAATCCTGCGTGGTGCCCGGGCACTCCTTCAGGAGCCTGGCACATTCCACCCTCCCCGCACGGCCGCCCTGCGTTCCCCCCGACTCGTAAATCTCGGAAAATGATGAGGGCCTTCCCAGCTCCGTGCTTGCCAACCTCGGAGAAATCACAGAAAGGAAAGGAAGCCAGTGTTAAAAACAGCCAGCAACCAGTCAATGCTTCATAGCAGGAGTGGAAAGGAGCTGACTTTCAGTAACTCAGCAACCACTCACTCGCCAAGCACGGAGCACATGGTCCACACTATGGGGAGTGTGAAATGATTTCTTTCACACTGCCTTATTGGAACATTCCCCATCGACAGCAATCACTCACCCTCCCAAAGAGACAGGCTAGGAGAAACAACATAGGATAGAGAATATGCAGGATGCACAGGGACATAAAAACACACATAGGCACACCCAGAAATTCAAACACAAACGCCCAGGTAAGCACACACTCAGTACATACAAATCCTCGGGCACCTGTTCACAGGGATGCTTAGATTCAGAAACAAACCGGCATTCATCCATTTGGACCTAGGAACGCAGCCTCAAACACACAGATGTTTAGTTCCAGACCCAGGCGCACCACACGCACCAACACTCCTGGGCATATCACACCCGGGCCCACAGAGCCCAGAAAAACATAGAGACACTCGGAGCATAAAAAAAGAAAGTGTAAAGATATGCATGGCCACCTTAAACTCCCAACACTCAGGTGCCAAGGCAGCAAAAGGGTTTCTAAGAGGGGAGTGACCTGTCATGTCTAGTTCAGTGATTACCTCTAGGGACAGTAGGAGGGTGGCTTGTTGGAGATGGGGAGTAGGAAGGGCTTTTATTGTACTCACTGGGGATGAGAAATGAGCAGGATTTGAGCTGGGGCCTCAAAGGAATGGATTCCAGAGACATTTTTAGTGCAAGTCCCTGAATTGAAAGAAATTCAATCTACCTAGAAAAGGGGACGAGGAGACTGTCTCTTGGGCTTCTGGCTTGGGTGACAGGCTATCACTCACTGCAGTGGGCAGTACTGGGTAGAGGGTGGGAGGACAGCCAGAATGACCCCCATCAGTTAGGTAAACAATGAACTGAAAGTATCCTGAGTACCAGTCCCTGGGGGCATGGCCTCTGACCAAGATTTGGGGGGCTTCAGCTTACAACCTGAGCTTCAATGAGCTTTCAGATCCCTGTCCCTGGCATTCTGTGGTCAGAAAAAGATGGGCACATTGAGTTCTGATGACAGGAAGAGCAAGGAGCCTGACCAGGGGCCGGAGGAGCTTTGAAACCACACATAGGTATGACTCAGGACTTTCCAGCCTGCAAGGCTTCTGACTGATCAGTTTCCTCCAGATCTCCCAATCATTGGGGCTGCCATGAATTGGCTATGGTCTAACAGCTTGATCCTCAACTTCCCTTAGGACCCGGCCCTCTCTGGAGTCACAAAGACACTTTGGGAGGTGAAAGTCACCCTGTTCCTCAGCTCTCCCCCAGGGTTTCTTCTGCTTTGGGCAAGAAGTCGATGGCTGCCACTAGGATCTTACTTTTGCAATCATTTTTAGCCTTAACAGTGTACTTATTTAAAAGTAAGGGGGAGGGGTGCCTGGGTGGCTCAGTCGGTTAAGCTTCTGCCTTTGGCTCAGGTCATGATCTCAGGGTCCTGGGATTGAGCCCCGTTTCTGGCTCCCTTTTCAGCGGGGAGTCTACTTCTCCCTCCCCCTCTGCCCCTCACCCCTCCTCCCGCTTGTGTTCCTGCGCTGTCTCTCAAATAAATAAAATCTTTATAAATAAACAGATAGGGCGCCTGGGTGGCTCAGTTGGTTAAGCGACTGCCTTCGGCTCAGGTCATGATCCTGGAGTCCCGGGATCGAGTCCCACATCGGGCTCCCTGCTCAGCGGGGAGTCTGCTTCTCCCTCTGACCCTCCTCCCTCTCATGCTCTCTGTCTCTCATTCTCTCTCTCTCAAATAAATAAATAAAATCTTTAAAAAAAAAAAAAATAATAAATAAACAGATAGAGATAGACAGATAGATAAGGGTACACCTGAGCAAGGACCTAATAAACACCTAAATGCCACCTGGCCCCAACAACACAATGGAGAACACCCTAGAGCAGGTGAACCAACTCCGGGATGAGCTCTGATGACCAAGACTGAAGGGGAGCCTCCTTGCAAAGGCAGCAGCTAAACTGGCTGCATTTTGAGCGTTAAATCTTCCCTGTGAAGGATGAGAGGGAAATCCTCCCCTCAGGCCTAATGCCTGGGAACTGGGTGTAACTTTAGTAGAAATCAGATCCCAGCGGAGGAAACACCAGCGAAGTTCTGAGGGTTTCAGAGGCACTCAGCCCTTCCCAGGAGAATTTGGTTTCTGTTCAGCCTCTGTACTCCCCCCTGCCCCGCCTCGGGGCCCCCTTAGCTGGGAGTCCCTGTTGTTCTTAGCACATGGGAATAACAGAGACCAGGGTCCTTAGGATATCAGTCCTGTAGAGGGACAGCTCTGCCTCCAGCCCCCCAAGCGCCGAGCGAGTTCACTCAGACAGACAGCCCAGAGGAAGAGAGAAGGGAGGGCAGACCTGAGGATAATGCTCTGGGGAGCGAGGGGTCCTCCTTTCCCTCCCCCCTCCTTCACTCAACAGACCTCTATTAAATGATGATAGACAGTGTGATGCATGGGAGACAGAGAGATGCCAGGAAGGGTTGGTGGTCTGCTGGTCCAGGCAGATTGATAAAGCAATATTTTTAGAAGACCGTGTGGTTAAGCGCTAGTAACAGTACACGCAAGGAGCAATGAAACTGCAGAGGAAACGGTCAACACCTTTGTATTTGTGTATGTTGGAAAGAGGGAGAGTTATTTAGACTTCATGGAAGCAGAAGGGAATCTGGGCAGGAGAAGGAATGCACTGAAAAGCACAGTTTGGGAGGTATATGCTAAGGGGTCTGAACATCTGGGCCATTTGGCTGCTAATACCCAACCACAGTGGGAACTACACGTCCCCAGCCCTATCAGGCAGTATGCGGAGAAGCTGCCATGATCTTTCTAGAGTCTTCCCTCCTAGGCCAGGCTGAGCCATGGGATCACCTTCCTGGGATATTTGGATTTAGAATGGAGAGAATCCATTCATCTTTAGTGGCTGAGGCTGTAAGATAAAAAGGGAAGCAAGGAGTCAACCCCAGAAAAGAGCACTCATAAGAGGTGGAGGGGCCCCAACCACATTCAGGTCCTGGCTCCGGGGGTTCCTGACGCGACGGCTACCCTGACCTGCTCCAAGGCTTGGTCGTTCAGGAGGTGCCACAGAATCCTTCCAATAAAGTTTCGTCTTTGATAAACCAAGCTCTAGCTGGGTATTCCCACTTGTAACCAAGAGGTTCTCAATGACAGTGGAGCATGGTTGAGATGAACTTAAGGCAACTGCACTGGGATAAAGAGAAGAGGGGATATTCTAGAGATGTTTCCAGGGCAGAAATCAAAAGGGCAGGTGGAAAATGAAGAGGTAGGAGATTCTGAAATGTCATGAAAGCCAAGGAAAAAGATCCTTTTAAGAAAAAAAAAAAATCATACTCAATGATACACCCCCCAAAAAGGAGGACAAAGAGGTCCAATATTGGAAAGCGGTGATTGGGTGTAGCAATTCAGAAACTCCTAACCAGACAGCTATGGGTTAAGTAGGAAATGTGAGGAAAGGAACTTAAAAAAATGATTATTTACTCAGCTTCAAGTCCACTAAAAACATCAACCAGTACTATTTTCATCCTATAATTCTGGTGTCCAATATTGTCACGATAATTCAACTTGATGGAAGTAAAATTATTCTACTTTTTGACAGCAGCTTTATGTCTCCTACTTCTGTTTTTTAAAATAAGTTAAATACAGGGGCACCTGGGTGGCTCAGTCCTTAAGCGTCTGCCTTCGGCTCAGGTCATGATCCCAGCATCCTGGGATAAAGCCCCACATCAGGCTCCCTGCTCCGCGGGAAGCCTGTTTCTCCCTCTGCCACTCCCCCTGCTTGTGTTCCCGCTCTCACTGTGTCTCTCTGTCAAATAAATAAATAAAATCTTTTAAAAAAAAATTAAATTAAATAAATTAAATATTTTGTTTCATTCAAAGAAAAATGTTTTTTTCTCATCAGCCACAATAACCCTAAGCTAATAAATCTTTCCTCGATGTATATATTTATTAAGGTTTTATTTTTTGAATAGTTAACACATACACATGACTTCTTCAAAAGCTCATAGAGTATAAAAGAGTATGAAGTAAAATGTGAATCTCTTTGTCTTATTCATTCTCCCATTAAAAGCAGTTACCAGTTCTAGAGGTAGTCTGTGCACAAGAATATAGGTATATGGGTGGTTGCCAGAGGGGAGGAAGGGAGAGGGATGGGTGAAGTGAGTGGGAGATATAGATTTCCAGTTATGGAATGAATAAGTCACAAGAACAAAGGGTCCAGTATAGAGAATACAGTCCATGGTATAATAATAGTGTTGTATGGCGACAGATGGTAGCTACACTGGTGGTGAGCATAACATATAAAGTTGTAGAGTCACTATGTTATACACCTGAAACTAATGTAACATTGTCAATTATACTTCAGTAAAGAAAAAACAATAACTTTATTTATTTTTTTATTGAAGTATAATTGATGCATAGTGTTATATTAGTTTCAGGTGTACAATGTAATGATTCGACAATTCCTTATATTACTCAGTGCTCATCGTAGTAAGTATGGTCACCATCTGTCACCAAACAATATTATTACAATCTTATTGACTATATTTCCTATGCTGTACTTTTCAACGCTATGATTTATTTATTTTGTAACTGAAAGTGCATACCTCTTAATCACCTTTATCAGTTTCATCCATTCCCCCCACCGCATACACCTGCCCTCTGGCAAACCTCAGTTTCTTCTCTGTATTTAAAAGTCTGTTATTTGTCTCTTTTTTTTCTTTGTTCATTTGCTTTGTTTCTTAAATTCCACATATGAGTAAAATCATATGGTATTTGTCTTTCTTTGTCTGACTTTTTTACTTAGTATTATACCCTCTAGGTCCATCTATGTTGTTGCAAATGACAAGATCTCATTCTTTTTAGGGTGAATAATATTCCACTGTGCATACCACATCTATATTCATTCATCTATCGATAGACACTTGAGCTGCTTCCATAATCTGGCTATCGTAAATGATGCTGCAATAAACATAGGGGTGCACATAACTTTTTAAATTAGTTTTCTTTGAGTAAATACCCAGTTGTGGATCCTAAGTATTTCTATTTTTTTTAATTTTTTGAGGAACCTCCATACTGTTTTCCAGTGTCTGTACCAATTTGCATTCCCAACAGTGCATGAGCATACAAAATAATGAAACTAGACCACTTTCTTATACCATACACACACACAAAAAAACCCCTCCCATCTAAATGTGGGACCTGAAACCATAAAATTCATAGAAGAAAACATAGGCAATAATTTCTTTGACATCAGCCATAGAAACATTATTTCTAGATACATCTCCCCAGGCAAGGGAAACAAAAGCAAAAATCAACTATTTGGTACTACAGCAAAATAAAAAGCTTCTGCACAGCTAAGGAAATCATCAATAAAACAAAAAGGGAACCTACTGAATGGGAGATGATATTTGCAAATGATACATCTGATAAGAGGTTAATATCCAAAATATATAAAGAACTTACACAACTCAATTCCAAAATGATAAATAATCCAATTAAAAAATGGGCAGAGGATCTGAATAGACATATTTCCAAAAAAGACATACAGATGGCCAATAGACACATGAGAAGATGCTCAACACTACTCATCATCAGGGAAATGCAAATCAAAACTACAAAGAGATATTACCTTATACTTGTCAGAATGGCTAGAATCAAAAAGACAAGAAAACTTTAAAAAAATATATAGGTATATGCATTCCCTTTTGACATTTATATACACTGTTCCTTGCCTTGTTTTTTCTACTTCATACAGCTCTGAGATTGATCCTTATCTGTGCATATATACCACCCTCTCATTTTGAAATGGCTGTATGGTATTTTCTTGGATTGATTTACCATAGTTTATTTCCTTAGACCCCTATGGATGAACTTTTAGGCTGTTTCTATTATTTTGCTGATATAATCAGGCATGTAGTAAGTGTTCTTTGTTTGGGCATATCTATAGGACAAACCCCTATCCCTGAAACTGCTAAATCAAAGGGAATGTGCATTTACAATTTTGATAGGTAGGCTCAAACTGCCCTCCCAAGTCTACCAACAATTCATGAGAGTGACAGTTACAGGACACTCTCACCTGGCACAGTGTGTCATGGTGCTTTTGCTCTTTATGAATTTATGTTATACTGTGGGAGGCAAAGGGTTAACCTCAGACCTGGGCTAATGGGACAAGGACCTCAGAGTCCTGTTTCTCCAGGAAGTACAAAGTTAAGCAAATGTGGAATGTTGTGTCTGTCTCATCTGCGGTGTGGCACTGCTCTTGGTCTGGGGGAACCGTGAACCCACATGCAACCTCAGGGTACCATGAGGACAAGGGTATAAAAGAGTGTCGGAGGGATCCACACAGACCTCGAGGTTTACCCACCTAGGAAGTTGCTTGGTCTTCTGAGGAGATGAAGATGTGTGCAGCTATATTGATGAGGGAGCAGAAGGCTAGCTGAGGAGAAAGCATAAGCTGCCACCCTGCCACCTACCCCTCCCCCACTCCTGGGTGGGACATGTGCCGCTTTCCTCCAGGAAGCTCCCAACTGTCTTACTGTTAATGCTTTACTAGAGGGAAAAACAACCTTAACTTGACAAAGGCGAGGCCTCAGGTATCCTGTAGGTCGTCTTTAGCATATGAAAGCTCCTTTGAAAACCTCCCTTTTTCCTTACCTCCCCCAACCCCATAGTATAGAATCAATTACTCCTCACAACCCCAGCGCCGCTCTTTCTGCCCACGGTCCTGCCCCCGTGCTTTAATAAAACCACCATTTTGCACCAAAGATGTCTCAAGAATTCTTTCTTGGTCATTGGCGCCAGACCTCACCGCACCGAACCTCACCTATAGTCCAAAACCACATCAATATGACTTGTCCCCTGCATCCCTTCAGAATCTAAGAGACATCAGTATTAGTTTAAAACCTGCTGTAACGCGTCGCATTGCCATGGCTCCCCGTGATGGCATCGCCCCTGCTGGCGAGGGTCTGCCCTACGCGGAGTACTCGCTGCCGGTGACCAAAGGGCCAGACGCGGACGTCGACCAGGGACTGAGCCTTTCATCCTACTATAAAGGAGGATTTGAACAGAAAATGAGTAGGCGAGAAGCTAGTCTTATTTTGGGTATAAGCCCATCTGCTGGCAAGGCCAAGATTAGAACAGCTCATAGGAGAATCATGATTTTGAATCACCCAGGTAAAGGTGGATCTCCTTACCTAGCAACCAAAATAAATGAAGCAGAAAACTTGCTAGAAGCAACCACCAAACACTGATTGATGCTTCAGAATCATTCTGAAGGAAAAAAGGGGGGAATATAAAACAAAAAAGTCCTGCAAAGTAGTCTAAACCACGGTGTTCATAATTTTCATACATGTACTGACCACATTTATTCCACTATCAAGGTATATAATAATAAAAGATTAACAATCTAAAAAAAAAACCTGCTGTAACTCATGAATCTATGCAGGTGCACAAATCAATGGTTTAAATTTACACTTATTTTATTAAGAGTGAGGTGGAGCATTTTTTTTCTACAAGTTCAAAGACTTTTTTTCTACTTTATGAACTATCTATCATGTTCTGTGCCTACTAGGGAGGTTATGTTTATATTCTTGATTTATAAATGTTCTTTATATGTTACAGGATGGGTCACTTTATCGTATGTGTTGCAAATATTTTTTCCAGTTTTTCATTTGTCTTCTGACCATGTTTATAGTATTTTTTACCATGGAGAATCATTTCATTTTATGGTTGTACGTCTCCATCTTGTCTCTTAAGACTTGTGGATTTTATGAAGTCCTGTCAAAGGTCTTTTTTATTTTAAGTTTATAAAAGTTTTCTGTTTCCTTCTGGTTCTTTTATTTTTTTCTTCCCCTCCCCCCCCCCCCCATTTTTAGTACTCAATATATCTGGAATTTTTATTTTGGTATAAAGAGTTAGGTAAAATCCAACTTATTTTTTCCAGATTATTACCTAAGTCAGTGCCTTGATAATAAAAGCTTTCATACTCTACCACAAGGCACTGTTATAAGCTCTTTTTCAGAGTTAGAAATATTAGACTTTCAAAATGCTTACAATATCTCTCAGCAATATAGAACAGATTATGCCAGTAGAAAGCTAGAGACATCTAATGCTCTATTCCACCTTTTTATTAACTATTCCTAAGATACACAATATAAAAAGATTTGTAAATTTTCAACAGGTATTGAGACTTTAATTTAGGTAAACATCTGCCAGATGTGCAAAGGATTGTCCACTAGCCAATACAAGATAAAGGAAAGTGCCTGTCCACCCACCCCCATGCATACCTCTTCCTCAAAAAGAAGAGGCTTTCCCTGACCACATGGGAAGACACAACCAGAAAGGAAAGGAGCCACTCTCTGAGGCTCCAAGGTGTGTGTGAATTCCTCTCCACATGGGTAGCTTTTTTTTTCCCCCAGAGAGTTCTAGACAGTTTAGTTCAAAGACACTATTTCTCAACCACATAAACCAGAGGTATACGTGGGTTTGGGGTTAAGTCTCTATCCATGGTAAAGAGGTCAGCAGGAGGCAAGGGCTGGACTTTGGAGAGCCTGGTGGGTTGGACACAGATGGGTATGCCCTTAGGAGGCAGAGATGGGAAGTGATGAGCATGAGTTCTTCAGTCCTGTCTTACAGAAACAAAGCTACATTTTAATTCACATTTTTTTTGAGAGCAAATGTCAAAGAAATCAAGCAAGACAGTTCTTAGTTCAATAGATTTACATATCATAAATAAATGCTAAACATCAGCAAACGTGGTTGGGGAATGTGCATGCCAGCCATCCCATAGTTTAAGATCTGGGATGATGATTCTAATGGCAACAAACTAAATGTGAAACAGTCAATGCAAATTGATCCACCAGCTAACGAGAAAACAGCAGACCTGGACAGACCTTTTACCTTCCAAGGAAACCGGGAAAACATCGCAGTTTATAGGAAGATGTATGGTATTGGTCAGGGATCTTGGTTGCATTAAATGGAAAGCAATAATTACCTTAATCAAAACAGGAAACTTAGACGTAACTGATGGCTAGGGGATAAGGGTTGAAAAGAGGCAGAAACCAGCAAATTCAGAGACCTAAAGAGCAGAATGCATCAGTTAGACTCTTATTTAAATGCTACACAAATTGCCTGGCTGATTTAAGTGAAAATAAATTTGCTGGCAGCATCTTTAAGGGCCCAAGAATTGACAGAAAGACTGGGGAATCTGGCTCAGAAGATGGTCAGGATCAAGAAGAGACATGTGAATTCTGCATTCACAGTCATGTGGATTCTTTCCACAGGATGAGTCTGCAGATGGCACATCCACCTCAGAGGCTAAACGCGGGGTGCCGAAGTGTCACACAAGTCCCAGGTGACAACAACCCACAGTTACCACTGGTACCATCAGTTCCACCCCTGGAAGCTGGCCATGGCTGTCACCACTGCAGACAAACTGTGAAGTCTCTACTGGCCCAGGTATTAGCATCACTACCTTCAGAATCTAGGTAAGTCCATCTTATTAGCCAAGTCATGTGTCCAGCTCCTGGCTTTTTTTTTTTTTTTTTTTTTTTAAAGATTTTACTTATTTATTTGACAGGGAGAGACAGAGCGAGAGAGGGAACACAAACAAGGGGAGGGGGAGAAGCAGGTTTCCTGCTGAGCAGGGAACCCGATGTGGGGCTCGATCCCAGGACCCCGGGATCACGACCTGAGCCAAAGGCAGACACCCAACGACTGTGCCACCCAGGCGCCCCCAGCTCCTGGCTTCTTGCAGGACCTGACACTTCATAGCTGGCTTTTTAACTTCCATTGTGGTAGACTGACTCAGCACCCACCCCCCTCTGCCAAGGACCATACATTGGGCAGTGAAGGAACTAGACAAATGACCACTCAATCAACACCCTAAAAAGAATGTTCTGGGAAGGACATCATTGCCACTCCTGCTAAGCACCAATATTGTCACCCCTGGACACCACTGCTACAGCCCCTGCCTCTAAAAATCACTTGGAACCAAGTCCTGGCTGCCAGGGGAAGGGACAGAGGGAACATCAAACCCTCAGGCTTCCAAAGAAAAAGACAAGCAATAAATAAAGTTCCATTAAAAGGAGACTATAGAACCCAAAATTCAGGAGGGGATTTTTTTTTATGTTTTAGAAAAATATTTTTTAAACCACATGCTTTGGTTTTTTCATTTAAGTTCAAGAAAACATGGAATCTATAAACCAAAAGAGAAAGAGAGCAGGGTCCTGGTTAAGGGAAGGATACAAAAGGATTAATAAGTGGTGCTTGAATTTAGTATTGCTTTCGAGACTGCAGAAGAGAAACCGGTGAAGAGGAGGAAAGGCTCAAAAGACTTCCCTTAGTGCACAGAAGAAGAGCAAAGAAATAAAAAGATGAAAACCACAGATGCTATGAAATGAAGAGCCACAGAAACATAAGCAAATGTACCGGAAAGGGAGCCTAAGACCTTGAAAATAAACAATCATCAGGGATATAATAACAGAAAACTTCTCTGAAGAGAGATAACAGCTTAAAGTTGTTCTCTAAGGACCAGCCATAATTAATAAGAAGGAACAACACATAAACAGGTGACGGGGGTTAAGGAGGCACTTGTCATGATGAGCACGGGGTGATGCATGGAGGTGTTGAATCAGTGTATGTACACCTGAAACTAATAGAGCACTGTATCTTAACTACATTGGAATTAAAATAAAAACTTAAAAAAGAACACATAAATATATCCCAATATATCCCGGTGACTTTCAAAATTACAAGAATAAAGGAAAAAATTCTATGAGCATGAAGACAGGGAAAAACTGATGGCACACACATACACAAAAAAAAACAGAATAAAATATCAAGCTAGATTCAGACTTTTCCTTTCAATCACACCAGATGACTGACCTATCCTTAGCAGAACACCTGCTTTGAAAATACTGGAGGCCATCTAAATACAAATCGCACTAAGAAATTCAAAACTAAGATATGAGTAGTGAGCACTGAAATTCCATAAGCATAGCTTTGTGTAAATACTTGTAAATAGGCTAAAAAGAACAAAATGGGGGCGCCTGTGTGGCTCACCTCGGTTAAGTATCTGCCTTCCACTCAAGTCATGATCTTAGGGTCCTGGGATTGAGCCGCACATTGGGTTCCCAGCTCAGCAGGGAGTCTGCGTCTGCTTCTGCTTCTCCCTCTCCCCCACCCCTCTCCCCCTGCTCGAGCTCTCTCTTTCTCAAATAAACAAATAAAACCTTAAAAAAAAAAAGAATAAAGTGAGGGGCACCTGTGTGGCTCAGTTGATTAGGTGTCCAACTCTTGATTTCAGCTCAGGTCATGGTCTTGAGGTTGTAGGATCGGGCCCAGCATGAAGCCTGCTTGAGATTCTCTCTGCCACCCCACCCACTGTGTCCGCACGCAAGCTGTCTCTCTCCCCCCTCCCAACAAAAAAAGAATAAAATGAATGTCAGGGGCACCTGGGTGGCTCAGTCGTTGAGCGTCTGCCTTCGGCTCAGGTCATGGTCCCAGAATCCTGGGATCGAGCCCCACATCAGGCTCCCTGCTCGACGGGAAGCCTGCTTCTCCCTCTCCCACTCCCCCTGCTTGTGTTCCCTCCCTCGCTGTGTCTGTCAGATAAATAAATAAAATCTTAAAAAAAAAAGTCAGAATTTATTTGAAAAGAGGAGATAAAAATTAACAAAACTACTAATAATCTTAATCAAAATGGCTTTTTTAAAGAACGTGAAATTTAAGGGAAAGTAAATATGTGTTTTCCTCATGCTAAAGTTAAGGAAAAAGATATATTAAATTTTTTGATGCTAATTGAAGGAAACTATAATGAGGTATTTTTAATTAAATGTATTTATTTGTAGAACTTAAACCAAGTTGTATAAATTGTAAATCATTATAAGAGAAAGAAATTTTTAATAAAACATTACATATAGTATTGAAACGATTTGAAGTAGGAGTGTTAAAATAAAAAACTGAGACTGGCCTCCAAAATTCCCTGAGCAGATAAAACCAGTTTAGTCATACAAACAAAGCTGAAGTCAGCTTATTTTGCAAGACTAACTTCACCTGGGTCATTTCTTGCTTTTGCTTCTGGGAATAAGCAAAACTTAAACTACTTCCCAAGGTTGACAGGAAGTAACCACTAACCAATTTCCTGTCATTTAAAGAAATTCTAATATTATAACCAATCACTGTGATGGAACAGAAGGCAAGCTGAGGACAAAGCAGAAGCTGACATCCCACCATCCCCACCCGCCCCCATGGGACATACATGACATTCCTCAGGCACTCCTGGCTGCCCTAAAGCTAAGGAAAGGAAAACAAATAGTTAACTTACAGAGATCACAATCCTGCAAGACAGGAGTCTCCCTCAGTTTACAAATGTCTTAGCAATTTACAAGAACAAAGCGTTTCTATCAATGGCCTAGCTTCCAGAAGGAAATGTAGATGTCCTAATAACCTGCAGCCCATCCACAGATACTTGAATTGGGCAGAGTGTAAAGTTCCTCCAGGAAGTTCCCAACTATCTTAATGTTAATGCCTTACCAGTGGGGTAAACAACCTTAACTTGACAATGGCAAGGCCTCCGGGATCCTGTGAGTCTTCTTTAGCATATGAAAGTTCTTTTGAAAACCTCCCTTTTTCCTTACGTCTCCCAACCCCATAGTATAGAATCAGCCACCCCTCACAACCCTCATGCAGCAGCTCTTTCTGCCCATGGTCCTGTCCCCGTGCTTTAATAAACCACCATTTTGCACCAATGATGTCTCAGGAATTCTTTCCTAGTCATCGGCTCCGGACCTCACCCCACCGAACCTCACCTATATTCCAAAACCCCATCAACTGTGAAGAATAAACAGTGACTGCTTTCTCACCATATCAGCTTTATAACAATATACCCCTGAGCCTCACTCCGTGTTTTGGTTTAAGTGCGCCCAGTTTGCAAGCTGTCTTTCTGGGGTGTGTACAATACGCTTTTACTAATTACTGCTTTGCCGATTCATTTGTTTTATTTCTGTTATTTCTGAACTTTAGACATTCTATGGCATCAGGAGTGGGATCCAAAAAAAACCCCCAATGATTCAGGTGGGTGAGCAAACAGGTGCTGGTACTTGTTAAAAGCAAATAATTTAAATAAATGTAAGATAAAAGTTTACACTAAGTTAATGGATATTCCTTGAAGTTCTAAATCATTTCCAAATAAGATAAACCTTAAATGCTAAATATGGTTATCTACTTTGGCTTTTTAACTTTTTATAGAGAGAGAAAAGATATTTGGGTCTATTGAATAAACATGTTTTGTTCCACACTGAAATATTTACTACAAGGAAGAAAATACTTCTAGGAATTGTGAAAAGTATTTAAAATTGCTTATCTAGGGGAGCCTGGGTGGCTCAGTCGGTTAAGCATCTGCCTTCGGCTTGGGTCATGATCTCAGGGTCCTGGGATCCAGCCCCATGTCAGGCTCTCCGCTCAGCGGGAAGTCTGCTTCTATCTCTCTCATGCTCCCTCCGTGCTCTCCCTCTCTCTCTCTCTCTCTCTCTCTCTCTCTCTCAAATAAATAAAATCTTTAAGAAAAAAATATAATTGATAATCTACTACAGGATACTAAATATGATAGTTCACAATTGCCTGATTCCTAATATTCACTGGAAAGCAAAGATTACCAATAGTTAAAATTTATAATCGATATGTAAAAATAAAATTACTAGAAATAATAAAGGTAAAAAATGACTATATATGAAAAGCAAGTAAGGAAAATAGAATATGGTGGGATTTTATGGATAAGGAAAGATATGAAAGTCATGAGTTTTGGGGGCTTTTGTTTCTTTGGTGTCTTTTTGGTTTGGTTTGGTTTGGTTTTCTGGTAAAGGAAAAAAGAAGGTAATTATGTCCTAAAGTAAAATGATTGTTCCAGAATAAGAAAGGAAAAGGGACAAAACCTAAATGGATATAGAAAGTTGTAAAAGGTTTGTGGAAAAGGAATCTTGAGAAAGGAATTTTATGTGTGGTCAAGCTAAGATTGGGATGGATTTATTTTTAAAAGAGAGAATTTTAATATCAAAAGTATACTGATGCAGAATTAAAATTTGGTTTTCTCTCTGTTAAAAGGATAAAGTGGGGTTTGTTTTTTTTTATAAGATTATTGGTCTGCTTTTTATTAGGAATTATAAATAAATTTTCTTCACCTATAATGTAATCTGCCTAGGAAACAAAGATTGTGTTTCATGAATATATTTCCTGTGCTTCACATTGTCTCTTTCAAGTCTTTGATTACTTCAAAAAATAACCGAGACATCTCTATTAAAAGAGCTAAGATTTTTTACAACTATATAGCTTTCTGTATTTGGCTTTGAAACCTTTTATTTGTCACTTTGGTTGAATGAATGAGTCAATTGCATCTTGTTTTAGATCTTTAACTATGGCTATTTTTAAGGCTTTTGTCATTCACAATTATTCTTTTACTCTTGATTCTTCTTTAAAAGCATTCAGATCATTACAAACAAAAGTGCTTCATCCTCAAAGAGATTCATGGAAAAGATCCTAACAGGTACTTTACAATGCAGGTTTCAGGTTTCTGGTGACTTTTTTTTTTTTTTAAAGATTTATTTATTTATTTGAGAGAGCAAGAATGAGAGAGAGAATGAGAGAGAGAGTACATGAGAGGGGGGAGGGTCAGAGGGAGAAGCAGGCTCCTCGCTGAGCAGGGAGCCCGATGCGGGACTTGATCCCAGGACCCCGGAATCATGACCTGAGCCGAAGGCAGTCGCTTAACCAACTGAGCCACCCAGGCGCCCAGGTTTCTGGTGACTTTAAGACCGTAACACTGAACTGGGTAAGAATTTCTAAACTTTTAATGGAAAACTGATTGAATCATAAAGCTGCTAAGCCAAGATGAAGCAAAACAATTAATTACATAATGCTGAATGAACTGATGAAGATGATTATAATTTTTATGACTTCATTTAAAACACTGCTAGTTCTCTCTGTGATGAGAACCTTTTCACAGGCCTGTACTGAGTTCCGTGAGGATAAGAAACTCTGAAGGGGGAAAAAAAAAAACCCCACAAACAAACAAACAAACAAACAAACCATTGCTAGTTCTTTAATGTTTTGTCTCCCAGATTCAAGGGATTCCTTTTTCTCCTCTCTTTTAAGCTATCTATAACTTAAAACAATTTTGGAACAAAGTTTGAAACATCTATCTTTTGCTCCCTACCTGATCCCTCCAGAATTTGGAAAACTCTTACTAAATATTCTTGTTTTTCATGACAATGTATAAATTTGCATGAGTTCAAAAAGAATCTGTTCTCCTTCTAACAGGACACAATTGGACAAGGCTTGGCTTCCTAGCCTCAAGAGGGTTTTGAAAGTCCAATCTGAAATTCCTTATGAGAAGTTCCAGCAAAGCAGATTTAAAATAGCCTATATGGTCAATCACTATTCTTGCCACACTTATGTAAATAATCAGGCCAAGTTTATTGAAACTAGACTTAACTTGCAAACAAATTAGTCTTACTGTGGTTACTTTTGATAGAAATGGGGATAATTAAAAAGAGGAAAAATTGTTTCAATAATACACCTCTGTAGATAGCAGATTCTAGTGTTGTTGTCTTTGAGGGTTTGTTTTCTGCCCATCAACTGGACTAGATCCTAAATTCTTCCAAGTTTCCTCCAACATTTAGCTAGAACTCTCCAAACTAACATTTTCCATTTCCTCTGACTCTTCTGACTTGGAATAAAAGTAAAACTGCCCTTTTCCTGAAGCCATGCAACTAAAGCTGGACAACTTGATGTAACTTTCATAGAAATCAGCACAACAGCTCATGTGTGGACAATCTCCATGCCTGTTGCTATGCAGCCACTCCGAAAGCTCACTAGGGACATTCACACTGAGAACCAGGAATATCTGTCAGATCGCTGCTGCCTGCCTTCACTCTGTCTAAAGATGCTTAGAACCCGACACCTAGAAATTTTCTCAACTGGCTGCCCTCCAAACTCGGAAACTAAATTTATCATTTGCTTAAACTATTAACCTTTGTTTTCCTTCTGTTTCCATAGAAATGGCTCTCATTAAATAACTGATTGCTCACATCATAATGAGACCACACAAAGGTGAAAATTCACCTGCAGTGCTGCCTCCTTAACTAAAACATCCTCATATTCATCCTGTCTTAAGTAATTGTGAGGATATGTGTTCGCCAAGACATCGTGTTGTGCCTATAACCCATTTGAGTTATTCAATTGGTTAAACCTTGACTCCTAGAGTCTCTGCCCTGGGGAATTTCAAAATCCTTGGCTATTGTTCTCCTTGGGGTCATCATATGAACACCTCTAGTGTGTTGTATATTCTCGAGGGTTTTAAATGCCCTGCCAGTCAGCTCCCACTCACATGCCACGTGGTATCCATGAGGATCGGACAACCGGGTGAAATCAGCAATAACCATATAAATGATGAAGAAGTGACTGGTGTGGGAAACAAAGGCAGAAGAAAAATTATTAAATTTCCTTACTATCTAGAGCCCACTGACAGGTCCTTGAGACAGGCAGAGTGACATTCCTCTAGGGACTCAGCTGCCTCGATGTTGACACTTTGCTAGGGGCAAAAGGTAGTCCTAGCCCAACACCCTCTCCTCAATCCTGGATCCTGTAAGCCTACTTTAATATAGAAAAATTCCTTTGGAAAATTCCTTTATCTCTAAACCCCCTAAGATACATGTTGACAATCATCCCCCAAGCATATGGCCCACCGATATATATCTGAAGGGTCTCATGACTATTTTATTAGACGGTAATAAATGACTTTTTTCTAACAATAGCTAGCCCCCTCAAGGTCCTGGAAACCTTGCTTCCAATTCCACAGAGACTTACACTATCCCCAACCCCCTCCCAACTTGAAAGTCTATAATGGGCCACTCCTTATGACCCCGGTGCAGCTCTTTCTGCCCATGGTCCTGTCCCCGTGCTTGAATAAAACCACCTTTTTGCACCGAAGACGTCTCAAGAATTCTTTCTTGGCCATTGGCTTCGAACCCTAACGTCTTTCCTACATCAGTGACTACACAGCCCTCCGGCCTGACAACTCAACTAATGGAAACAGCAAATGGGTGATTCTTCAGCCTGACTACATCAACAGTGGTAACAAGAATAACACTATACCTGTTGGTCATATTCTCAGCCTGCTGAGAGAATGACCAAAAGGGGGGAATTCTTAAAGCCAAAACCAAACCAGAGACCAGCCTTGAAAATTCCCTGAGCAGATAAAACCAGGGTAGTCATACAAACAAAGCTGAAGTCAGCTTATTTTGCAAGACTAACTTGACCTGGGACATTTCTTGCTTTTGGTTCTGGAAATCATAAGCAAAACTGGATCTATTCCCCAAGGTTGATATGAAGTAACCACTGACCAGTTCCCTGTCATTTAAGAAAATTCTAAGATTATAACCAATCAACAGTCACTGCTTTCTCAGTGTATAAACTTCTTTAGAACAATATACCCCTGAGCCTCGCTCCACGTTTTGGTTTGAGTACTTCTGGTCTGCAAACTGTCTTTTTGCTGTGTGCACAATAAACTTTTACCAGTTACTACTTCCATGATTAACTGGTTTTATGTCTATAATTTTTTAATTTTTGACAGGAGCTATGAGTAGGTCTTTGGCAAAACAAAAAACAAGATGAAAAAATGAGATTGAAATTTCAGCTTGACAATAAGTGTAAATCAGTTAAATACCATCCTGAAACAAAAAGACACCTAATGCATATCCAAATAAAAGTGCACCTACACCCTATTTTCAAATATCTAAAAGTAACACAGAAAGTTTAAAAGTGAAAGACTGGACAAAGGTAAACCAGACAACAAAAGTAGAGGCCCGTCGCTCATATCAGACAATGTAAATTCCAAACCAAAGAAAATTGTTAAAGTGAACAAATAGGATTGTATTACTTTGGGTGAAGGTACATCTACAATGACATTCTGATATGAAAAGAAAAACAGTTTATATGCCAGGTAACATAACATTAAATATAATAAAATAAAATCCATTGGAAATAAAAGATGTCAAAAACAAGAACAAAAACAAAAAGCACTATATTACATTATATTAGCTCCTATATGACTTAGAGTCTTCGAAAGGCAAAATAGAAAAGAAACAAAAAGGCTTAAAGTAGTGGTTTTCAAACTTGAGTCTCAAAAGTGTCTGTGGTGAGGGATAATAAAAGATACTGAAAAGGCAGTTTGGACCACCCATCCTCATCTATCAGCATCCCACAAGACCTTGCATTTGAAAAACATAGCCTGGAAAAGGCAATGGGGTTGAATACGCTTCATTGTTTTTAAAAATGTCCATGACATTGATTCAAAAGTCAGGTTCTAAATTCAGTGTAGGTCAGTATTTAGGTTTAATGGCTGCCTTGGTCAAAAAGCTACTTACAAGAGCCCACAGAACCACATCAAAGAATCAAACGGTGCCTGCACTCCGTGAATCTATTCTGCAAAGGTTTTTTTTGCTAAAATTCTGTTAGTAAATTTCCATTATCCCAGCTGTCAATCAGTTATTCATGCCAAATAATTGGAAGGTGATGTGCTTTGATTTTTTTTTTAACCAGATAAGCTCAAAAACAACAACATCCTTTGAATGATTTTTAAAGCAAGTTAGATTTTATTTTTAAATGAGGTTTTTGGGTATGTATATGTGAGAAGTATTGTAATGACACATACTGTTTTCAGCCACAAAATCAGGTAAGGATGAAACATTCCAGAGACATGCTTTCAAAATGCTCTTTCCTCAGCACCAGATTCTGTCAAAAACCAGTTTCTCAACTTGTTAAAACATCACCTCAACCTTGAATGGACACATTAAATGGGCTAGTTTCTTCAGAGATGTCTGCTGGGTCACCAGAGGGAAAACAAATCATCAAAATTTGGAATGCTTATCTTTCTGCATGAGCAAAGAAATGTATTTCACTTTTTCTTTAAATCTGATGAGTCTTTGAAATCTTTTACCATGAGATAACCACCTCTCCTCCATGAGGGACAAATAATACCTATGGTCACGGCCCTTCTCTTCTGAGTTTGTTATAAAGATTCTCCCACTTTTTTTAGAACTGTATCAAAAACACTTCTGATTTGAATTTGGTGTATTTCCTTATCTATGATGGAGGCATTAGATAAATTTCCCATGGGATGCAGTCCGTGACTCACCCTAGGACCCATTTTATTCCAGTAGAAGTAGCTGTTCCATCTGTAACTACACTTACTCTGTTTTCCACTCCTCTCCTCCATAAAACAGTGGGGTTTTTAAAATTGTTATTAAAGAAGTAATGTACTGTTGAAAAACTGTCTTCTCGAGCACACTCAGAGACTGTATTAGAGTGGCTCACCATACATGCACAATGTGCTTTGTGCATTTAATTACTGAAAGATCATCTTGGACACATTCTTAACTGAGACATCTGTACTTTTTTCCAACTGTGTTTAGAAAACCTCCCATACTGAGCAGTTTGTTCTAAAACTTGTTTCTTCAAGTTTATAGCAATGGATTTTACCTGTTTTCAAACACTTTTTGTTTGGATTGGATATCATATAACTTAAATATGGCTGAAAAAATACAGATACTTGTCTTCAAGTTCTGAATGCTTAGTTTTAAATGCCTGGCTACTGTAAGGGCGTCCCATTACTTACAGTTAGCTTTCACAGTACAGTATGTATTTAGACTTCTTGCAAGATCTGATTACATCATGGTTCCTTCGACCTCTTGGTGTGATGGATGAAGACTTATACTAGGCGGAAAAGAAATGTTGTTCAGCTACTTTGGAGGTTTTGTGGGTTTTTTGCTATTGTTTACTTGTACTAGGGTCATTTTGCAAGAATCTTTATAATCCACTTTCCATTTGGAGGGCAGAATTAATTAGTTTTGTTAAAACGAGAAAATCTTTAAATTTACCTAGCTGGGAACAGATAAATTGTAATGTATCACAATATGCTAAAAGCTAATAAAAACAGGATGGAGATGCCATCAACCTTCTCGTTTGGAAATGTCCATAGATCTTTTAGGAAAACTTACTTACAACACATGGCAGGTAACTTTCTGGCATCCGTTATCTAAGGCCCAAATAAAATTGTGTCACAAACAACACAAAACCCTAATGACATACAACAGTAAATACTTCTTTCACTCAAAAATCTGAGTGCATCAGCTGATTTGCAGCTAGACTTGCGCATTCATACCTCTGAGGTCAGCTGTGGGTCAGCGAGGAGGTTCTGCTGATCTTGGCTGGGCTTGCATACGTGTCTGAGGGTTGACTGACTGTCAGCTGGTCTAGGGTGGCCTCAGCTGGGATTATTGGAGGAGCTTAGATCTTTCCACTTCTCATCTTCCAGCAGGTATGCCCAGATATGTTCTCATGGCAATGACAGAGGGCAAGAGTGAGCAAACCCAATCCTGTAAGACCCTGCTTATTACAGTGTGCTTCCATCCCACTGGGCAAAGCAAGTTATATGGCTGAGCTCAGAGTCAGAGTGAATTGAGTACCAACAGTGTAGATGCAGGTAAGGGTGAAGAGTTGGACAATTCTTAGAATCAATCTACTGCAATCAGAGTGTCCGTATCAGGAGTACAGTAAATATTAATAAAACTTAATTTGTTTTATTAAAATAAAAACAGATCTTTTATTATTTACTTTCTAAAACCTGCATATCCTCTGAAATATGTACAAACCACTTTTGATATCATTGGTTCTCAAGGGCCTAAATAGTTTAATGATTTAGTAGCTACATTGATTTTTTCCCCACTGACACTCCTTGCTATTTTTAAGACCACAAATGAGATTTCAATAAATGTTAAAAAGTAAAAATTTATAGACCAAATACCATAGCCACAAAAGGCACCGAAAATTAATAGTATTCCTTTTAAAAATAAAAGGAAAGAAAAGACTTGATCATTTTTAATACAACTTTTTGAAATAATTATATGGTATCAAAAAGGAAATCAAAATCCCCCTTATAAACTATTTTTTTAAACAATGCAGTGGCGAATATTACTACACATACATACACAAGGGATGTGGCCAAATGTATCATTCAAATTTACTGCTTTAGAAAAGAAGGGATAACATGAAATGCATTATTTGACTTAAGAATTCAGAATAAGGGATCCGTGGGTGGCTTAGTCAGTTAAGCTTCTGCCTCAGGCTCAGGTCATGATCCCGGGGGTCCTGGGATCCAGCCCTACATCGGGGTCCTTGGTCAGTGGAGAGCCTGCTTCTCCTTCTGCCTGCCACTCCCCCTACTTGTGCTCTCTCTGTCTGACAAATAAATAAATAAAATATTTTTTTTAAAAAAGAATTCTGAATAAAAGCACATCTAAGAAATATTTTTTAAAAATGAAATAATAAAGATAACAATAGAAAATAATTATTTATAAAACAGAAAATAGTAGAACTAACCAATACATTCAAAGGCTGAATTTGAGGAAGAAAGAAAAATCTACAATATGCAATAAAAAAAGAGAAAGAAAATTCACATGCACAATATTATAAGTTGTGAGAAAAGGACAAAAAAAAGAGAGGCGGGGGATTTTTTTTTTAAATAGAGAATTTTGTATATATATATATAAAGTCCATGTACATGGATTTAAAATCTTAAAGGAATGGGACACTTTAATGAGCAAATAGAAATGATCAAAACTAGCCCAAAATGAAATGAGAGCTTTGAAAATTTTCAGGCAGGAAAAAATTTGAAAATGTCAAAGAATTCTCAAATAATTAAGTCCAAAACAGATCATGGCACAGATAATTTTCCAGGTGACTTCCTTCAAATCTTTTAAGAGATATTTCAACTACCTTCTAAATGACTGGAAAAGGAGCACAAAATAAAGGGAAAGCATAAATCAGTTACAAACTTAAAAGCAATTATCTGTGAAATTGAATCCACAATATATTCAAATAAATATACAACATAACTATGTAAAGAATCATCCATGAATACAAGGAATGTTTAATATTTACAAACCTGTTAAAATACTGTGGCACAGGGCGCCTGGGTGGCTCAGTCGTTAAGCGTCTGCCTTCGGCTCAGGTCATGGTCCCAGGGTCCTGGGATCGAGCCCCGCATCCGGCTCCCTGCTCGGCGGGAAGCCTGCTTCTCCCTCTTCCACTCCCCCTGCTTGTGTTCCCTCTCTCGCGGTGTCTCTCTCTGTCAAATAAATTAAAAAATCTTTAAAAATAAAATAAAATAAAATACTGTGGCACATTAATAAGTTACTTTTTAAAATCTACATTATCACCTGGATAGGGGTAGGAAAAGTGTTTGAATCAATATCTTGTTTATGCTGGTGATGAGGGAGCAGAAGTCTAGCTGAAGACAAAGCATAAGCTGACACCCTGCAACCTCCCCCCACCCCCACTCCTGGGTGGGACTTGTGTGACATTCTTCCAGGAAGCTCCCAACTGTCTTACTGTTAATGCTTTACTAGAGGGAAAAACAACCTTAACTTGACAATGGCAAGGCCTCAGGTATCTTGTAGGTCCTCTTTAGCATATGAAAGTTCTTTTGAAAACCTCCCTTTTTCCTTATCTCCCCCAACTCCCAAATTTATAATCACTACTCCTCAAAACCCCCGTGTAGCAGCTCTTTCTGCCCACGGGTCCTGAGCCTGTGCTTTATTTTTTTTTTTTAATTTTTTATTGTTATGTTAATCCCCATACATTACATCATTAGTTTTAGATATAGTGTTCCATGATTCATTGTTTGTGCATAACACCCAGTGCTCCATGCAGAACGTGCCCTCCTCAATACCCATCACCAGGCTAACCCATCCTCCCAACCCCCTCCCCTCTAGAACCCTCAGTTTGTTTTTCAGAGTCCATCGTCTCTCATGGTTCTTCTCCCCCTCCGATTTCCCCCCCTTCATTCTTCCCCTCCTGCTACATTCTTCTTCTTCTTTTTTTCTTTCTTAACATATATTGCATTATTTGTTTCAGAGGTACAGATCTGAGATTCAACAGTCCTGCACAATTCACAGCGCTTACCAGAGCACATGCCCTCCCCAGTGTCCATCACCCAGTCACCCCATCCCTCCCACCCCACCCCCCACTCCAGCAACCCTCAGTTTGTTTCCTGAGATTAAGAATTCCTCATATCAGTGAGGTCATATGATACATGTCTTTCTCTGTTTGACTTATTTCGCTCAGCATAATACCCTCCAGTTCCATCCACGTCGTTGCAAATGAGCCTGTGCTTTATTAAACCACCATTTTGCACCAAAGACATCTCAAGACTTGGTTGTCGGCTCCAGACATCACCCCACCGAACCTCACCAATATTCCAAAACCACATCACTGGGGGTGCAGTGTGGATAGCCTCTTAGGCAAATTAAAAATTAAAGTTTATTTCTTTAATGTGACAAAAACGATATATGTCAAGCCAAGACAATTTATGATTCAATTTAAAAGCATTTCCAAAGGGATGCCTGGGTGGAACAGTCGGCTAAGCATCAGACTCGGTTTCAGCTCAGGCCCTAATCTCTGGGTTGTGAGATAGAGCCCCAGGTCAGGCTCTGTGCTCAGCAGGGAGCCTGCTTAAGACCCTTCTCTTTTTTTAAAAGTAAAATAAAATGAAAATGAAACCATTTCCATTAAATTCAGTAGAAAGAAAAAAATGCTTGTCATGATCACCATTATTTTGCCACTGTGGGAATTTCTATTCAGCAGAATAAGAAAAAGGAAAAAAATAAAATAAAAACAAAAGACAATAAAAATAGGTATAGTAAATAAAAACAAAAAATAAAATAAAGTATCATAGATAATACCTAAAGATATATATAATTTATTTTCAAAGATCAACAAAAACCTATTAGAACCAAAAGAGAGCTCAGTAAATTAGATAATTACAAATAAATATGATAATCCAATAGATTTTTATACACCACAGGAAAATACCTAATAATTTAATGTGTATTCCACATTCCATAATCATAATCATAACAATATAAAACACTTGATCTTTTGATTAACAAAGTGTGAAGAAACCTACTAAGTGTTTTGTAAAAATAAAAGCTAGATCACAAACATAGATGAAAAATTAAAAGCAAAATTAGCTTTAAAGCTTTTTAAAAGTTTATTATTATTATTTTTTGTAATTGCTACACCCAACATAGGGCTTGAACTCATAACCCTGAGATCATGCTCTTCTGACCAAGCCAGCCAGGTGCCCCAAAGAGCAAAATTATTTTTAATTTTAATGGAATGCTAATCAAAATTGCAATGGAGTTTTTGAGTATCTCACTAAAATAAATATATTTTACTATAAGAATAAAGAAAGGAGAGTATCTATATTTCTTTTTTTTTTTTAAGATTTTATTTATTTATTTGACAGAGAGAGACACAGTGACACAGTGAGAGAGGGAACTCAAGCAGGGGTAGTGGGAGAGGGAGAAGCAGGCTTCCCGCAGAGCAGGGAGCCTGATGCGGGGCTCGATCCCAGGACTCTGGGATCATGACCTGAGCTGAAGGCAGACGCTTAACGACTGAGCCACCCAGGCACCCCAGTATCTATATTTCTTAAAAAAGAGTACAATGTATTTCCAGCCATATAACTGTGTTACTAATGAAGAATTAAGACATTAATGAGGGGAAAAATTGACAAGCTCAGAAAATGATCCAAGTATTTTTAAGTACTGCTTATATAAGAAAGGGATTTGGAACCAAAGAACCAGTACAAGAGTTTTATTTAATAAATAATACTGAGAAAATTATTTAAACATTTAAAAATAATAAATTGGATTCCTACCTCATACCACACACTAAAATAAATTCCAAAAAATCAATAAGCTAAATCTAAGAAATTAAATAATTGAAGAAAATTGAAGTGAATAGCTATCTGTTCTTAGAGTAAGGAAGGTCTTTGTAATCATAAGAGCAAATGAAGAAACAATAAATGTAATTATAAGAGCAAATGAAGAAACAATAAATAAATAAAACCTCAAACAAAATGGGAAAGATATGGGTAACCTACTCACCAGATCAAGAATTAATATGCTTCCCATGTAACAGAGTGAGGGAGAGCTCCCATAGGTTAACAAACACTCCAATAGAGAAATGGGCAAAGGGCCTAAGTCAATTTATAAGATAAGAAAATCAATGGAAAATACAGCTAGTCCCCCACTTATCATTGGGGAATTGGGGACACATTCCAAGACCCCCAATGGATGCCCAAACTCGCAGAGTCCCAAACCGTATATATATATATGTATATATACATATATATAATGTTTATATACATATATATATATACATATATAATGTTTTTCCCTATACATAGGTATCTATGATAAAGTTCAACTTATAAATTAGGCACAGTAAGAGATTATCAACAATAACTAATAATAGAATAGAACAATTTTAACAATATACTATAATAAAAGTTATGTGGATGTGGTCTTTCTCTCAAAATATCTTACTGTACTGTACTTGCCCTTCTTGTGATGATGTAAGATGATAAAATGCCTACATGATGAGGTGAAGGAGGTGAATGATATGGAACTGGAATGCAGCGTTAGGCTAACACTGAACTCCTGAGCATGTGATTCGTCAGAAGGAGGATCATCTTCCAGACTGTGGTTGACCCAGTGTAACTGAAACTAGGGGAAGCAAAACCACAGAGAAGGGAGCTACTGTAGACACTAGATAAAATAGTCAACCTCATGTGAAATCTAAGAAATGTAACATAACACAAGGATGAGGTGACGGTTTCACACAGTAAATTAGCAACGTTGTTTTGTTTGCTTTTGCTTTGTTTTGTGTCATTTGGTACCTAGGTTAGTGAAGCGCAGCAGAATGGCCATCAATTTCTGATGAGAATGTAAGTGGGTCCGTTTGGAACCGCAGATCTGGGCCTTTCATCAGGTCCGGCTCTTTCGGAAATAACTCTAAGGAGATAATTAGAGATGCACACAGAGGTGTTTGTACAATGATGTTCATCACGGTGATACTTATCATTCAAAATAATTAGTGGCAACCTAAATATCCAACAATAGGGGAGTGCAGCAATAAGAGGTAGGTTGAATAATCTGTGGTACGTCTAAATGGTGAAGTAGCTATTAAAATCACAAATGGAAGATTATTTAATGAGGTAAGAAATTCTTCACAATATAGTATTAAATGAACGAAGCCAACCCATGCATGCAGTGTGATGGCTAATTAAAGAAAGAGAGAGACTTAGGAAATGAAAGAATATGCCATAATTTTAATTTTGATGATAATTTTCTTTTCTGCATTTCTAGTTTTCCAGTGAACTTCTATTCCACTTACAAATCAGAGGGAAAATAATAAATCTTCTAAATTTACTCATTCAACATTTTTAAAAGCACAATGTTCTGCAAGGTTAGCGGTCTTAACAACTCTCCTAAATAATCCATTGTTCCTTCAGAGAGATTGAAGTCATCTGTCTGGAATTCCAAAAGCTGACAACAGTCATTTCAGACCCTCCAGTGTTCTTTCTTGCAGATGTAATAGAGATCATCATGTACAATAATGGCAGAAAAAAGTATACAGTGGAAGTTCAGATTCACATTTTAAAAAAGAATATGTAATGAATAGAGTCAAGTGGCAAAGAAAAAACCCACCAAATTAAAACATTTCTTAATCTCACACTGCCAATAAGTCTATCGTATTGGCATTAAAAATTCTTTTTAGGGCGCCTGGGTGGCTCAGTTGGTTAAGCGACTGCCTTCGGCTCAGGTCATGATCCTGGAGTCCCTGGATCGAGTCCCGCATCGGGCTCCCTGCTCAGCAGGGAGTCTGCTTCTCCCTCTGACCCTCCCCCCTCTCATGTGCTCTCTCTCTCATTCTCTCTGTCTCAAATAAATAAATAAAATCTTTAAAAAAAAAAAAAATTCTTTTTAAATCTGTTTAGCACTGATTTAATGAAGCACAGAGAAACAGATAAAGCAGGACAAGCAGCCATCATTGGTCCCCAGGGGGACTGCGCGCTGCCCTCCTTCAGCCTGAGAAAGCCACCAGGAGACAGGGTCATTCGGTATGGGGAGCTCTTCCCCTTGCCCAGCTTCCGATCACAGATTCCATCTCCAGGCTGGGGGGCAGTCCGTTCTCAGAGCAGCGGAGCTCCAGTTATCAGGAAACTATTTATCCAGAATCCCCAAGGTGTGGACGGCCCTGAGCCCAAAAAAATAGGGAAAGGAAGAGGTTTGGAGGGGAAGGTGAGGCCAGTCCAAGACAGATAAAGAGCCTCTGAGCCCCGCATCAAGGTGAGAGTAAAAGGCTGAGGATCAGGCCTCGGGTGTGTCCTCGGGGAGGGGGAAGGCTTGCATTCAGTATCTCATTGAACCTCCTCAGTGGTTCTGAGCAGTCAAGAGACAAGAGAGGGTTGAAAGAAGCATCAAGAGGGTTGAAGGCATTTACTCAAAGTCACACACCAGGAACTAGTGAGCAGGATTTGAATGCAAATCTGTTCTGCTGCCTTGCTGGGCTGATTCCATCCTCACCCTTGGTGGTGGCGCGGTGGCCTTCTAAGTGACACGTAGCCATTTGAGGCCGTGCAGGCATCCCCCCTTCCAGGGCCACGCAGCCTCAAGGGACAGCAGTTTCACCTTCTCTGTCTTTTTCCTCCTCCCCCACCTTGTCTCTGCTTTAGTGCAAGAGTCTCGCGTCTCCCAGCTTGCCCTTCCACGTCCCCCTTGCCTGGATGGCTGCCCGCCTCTTGGTTTTCTCTCCAAAACCTACTCTTTCTCCGGGCTGTGTATCTCCTCCCATGCAGCCAGATCTGCCGACCCCCAGGGTCTAGACCCTGCTCCCTGACCTCTCCTTTTTTGCTTTCCATGTGCCCCAACAAAGTTCTGAGCTGTACAATCAATGTATAGAAACTCTCATAATGCAGAACATTTTCAAGAAAAAGATAAAAGACCTGAACTCTCTCCCAGGAATGAACTACATATACAATTTTACCAAATGAAAGAGAATGATAATGAATACAGCTAGAAAATAGAGACCATCCAAAACAAGGAGAGCTCCTGAGATCCAATAAATTTAGAAAACAGAACATACGCTCTCTCCTGTTCACCGTGCATAAGAGCCTGAGGCTGGGAAGAGTCCTCCCATTAAAGGGCCATTTTTTTTACCCAAATTTCTTTGACCACAGAAGCCTTTTCATAGGACATGTGTTAACATTCATAGACCGCTAGTTATATGGTAATAAGTTACACAGTTTGAGAAAGGCCGATGCTTGCTGATGTGCATAATAATGTAAGTAACAGTATGCCAGGAGAGGCTGAGCAGCTCTGCTCCAGCCATGTTGCCCCTTCTGGTCTGCCTGCCCCCACCAACACCCACCTCAGAGCTACCCCACCCATGAATGGATGAATGAGCAGGGAGGTTTGCACTGCACAGACATGGATTCAATCCACTGTGACAGGGCAGACTGACTAACTTCTCTGGGCATCAGATTCCTTACTGGTCAAATGAGCATCATGATACCTGAGTCCGTAACACAGCTGGCATGACCTGGACCAAAAGAATATCCCCCCCACACACACACACACACTGACTGATCCATACTGAATTGGTCTCTTTCCTCCATCAGAGTCAATACACTCATTGCAGAGGCTCTTCAAACTGTTTCAAATGGCTTCAGGTTTAGCCTTGCAAGCACTAAGTTCAGCAAGTAGAAGTCTATTTTTTGAGTTATTTCCATTTTCCATTTGTTAGTGACAGATGCATGCAATTACTGGAACTTCAGGAACAACACTTCCTTCCAAATCACTGCAAATACCAGAGACAAAACACCTTCTCCTCTTGGCTGCTACCCTGGGGTAGAGGATCAGGGTTGTTGACGCTACACCTTTGATGTAAGAGAACAGCTTCCAAGCTCATTTTCCTGGAAACCTCCTCCCTTCTTGGGATTTTTCTTTGCTCAATGATTGCGTCCCATGTCCCTCTCCAACCCTCCTTCTCCCCCACCAATTCGTTTTAAAGCTGCGCCTCGAGGCCTTGTTGGGTTTGTGGAGTCATCCTTCTGTCCTGGCACACCTGTCCCATCTCACGACAGGACTAGGCAGCAGCCGGTTAGCTTCCAAAGTGCAGTAACTCAGTTTGCAACCCAGATCTGAAGAACCACCCTTTGATCTCAGAGAATATAACACTGTAAGTAATGACCCAGAGAGACTGGAACTTGGAAATACAATTACATTTTCCTTGTTACTTATTAGAACTGGATCAGGCTCTCCTGTGCTCCTCAAGTCCTCGCATTTTCATTCCTGCATAAACAGAGTCCCTAAGCTCACCATGGCATACTCTTCTTGCTCTGGAATGGTGAAATAGCATCTCCTGACATAAAACTCCTGTCTGAAAACTCCCATCAGAAAGAAAAGTCAAGAAGGAGGTATCCAGGAACCTGCCCGAATGAGCCCCTGGGACTTCAGGGTTTGCTGCAAAATAGAATTGTAAGCAGCCACCCCCACGTCTCCCCGCCGAGGGCTTGGTCCTGCCCTTCTGCTCGGAGTTGGAGAAGCATGGGCTCGAGAGGGACCTGGAGGAGAATGCCTGCCCCACTGTGTATTGGCTGTGGGGTCCTCAAGCAGCCTGGCTCTAGGCAGGAATGGACTTCAAATTTCCGAGCCCCTCTTCTCCTTTATCATTCACAGGTTACCCAACACATTCAGCCACCGCCACGGCAGGAAGTGCCTACAAGATCATTGCAAGGGGGCAAGTTGTGTTGTCAAAGTGTAGCTTAACCTCTGCATGGCCCCGAGACCCCAGGAGGGGCCTGGAACAGCAGAAAGGGTGTCCTCTTATGGGCTGCTGACCCAGCCTCCCCTCATATTCCCTCAAGGGTACCTTCCACTCCACACGGAGGGGCATGCAGACTGGGCAGAAGGAGGGAAGACCCAGGGAGAACCAGGTCTGGATGAGAGATTAGTCACACCCGTGGCTGGGCTTTGCCTGTAGGAATGAGGCTCCCTCTGATAACAAAGGTCCCCTTAGGAGCAGCTTGTGAATTATTTCCTTTACGGCCCAAACATCATTGCAATCCATTCCTTTTCCCCTACGCTTATCGCGAAGTCTGGAAACTCATCAGTTCTCCTCTGAACCCCTAAGTGATGCCTTAACTCTAGCCCTCTCCTCCCCAGACCTCCACCCTCAGCTACCAAAGTGAAGTTTCAAAAATGGGAATCTGGTCATGCTTACACTGTGGCTCAGGCCCATCATCTCCCACAAGAGTCTTCCCCAGGATCACCCACACTGACCCCCTTAGGTTTTCTCTTGCTATATTCCATAGCCATACTCCATACAACAGCTGAAATGATAAGGTGAAAAACAGAAATCGGGTTATGTCATTTCCCAGATTAAACACCATCACACTCAGAAAAGAACTCAGGTCATGTGGATACACCCTCCCTTCTTACTGCTCCTTCTGCTCAGCCCCTCACTCCTCCACTCCTGCCACATTCAGAGGACCCACCAAGTTCATGTCAGCCTTTGGCCTTGTCACTTCTTCGGACTGGAATCCATTTCCCCCACATGAACAGAGTAACCCAGCTCCTCCTGGGCCATTAAGGATCTGCCAGAAACAGAAATGCTTCTGGAAAATCTCCACTCCTCAGAACCCAAGCACATATTCCAAATGGTGAATCAGGTGGGGACTTTCCTTCCACAGAGGTCATCAATTCATATCACTCAGCATAGCAGAGTGGTGCCCAGCCTATGGGGCTGGACTCCCTAGGTTCAAATCCTGGCTCACTGCTTACTAGCTGTGTGATCTTATTTTTTTTTTTCAAGATTTTATTTATTTATTTGACAGAGAGAGACACAGTGAGAGAGGGAACACAAGCAGGGGGAGTGGGAGAGGGGGAAGAAAGCTTCCCGCCGAATAGGGAGCCCAATGTGAGGCTCGATCCCAGGACCTTGGGACCATGACCCCAGCCGAAGGCAGACGCTTAATGACTGAGCCACCCAGGCGCCCCTAGCTGTGTGAACTAAACAAGATATTTAACCTCTCTGAACCACAGTCTCCCCCTCTGTGGAGTGGAAATACTAATAATAGTATAGCTGTGTCCCTGTAGGCTATCTAAGAATCAAATGGATTACTAGAAGGAGACTATTTGAAAAATGGGAATGACAATAATAGGAGTTACTCCAGCAGCAGTGGAGATTAGACCATTTATTCCCGTTTCAAACATATTGTAAACAATTGGGAATCCTGAGTGCCCAAGTCCTCCCTTGGCCATCCCTGTCCTACCCATTACCAATCCCAGCCTTAACCTTATGGGCAAATAGAATTTTGGATATTTTCAATGCTTTTGTATAACATAGACTTGGGGGTCAAAGGGCTGTTTCTGATCATTATTCATCTTTTCATTACTGTCATGTATTTTATTGATTTTGCATTGAACTATGTTTTCAACATTTTTAAAATGAGACTCTTGCTTCAGTGGACCCCAGATCCTAACATCTGGTGAATTACAAACAATTGTGTGGGTTTCTTTTTCTTCTTAATTTTAATTTAAAACATCAATAAATACTGTGTGATGCCTTTAAAAGATATTAAATAACACAATGAACTTGGGTTTTATTATGAAGATATTTTCAACAGTGACTGCACAAAAATCACAGGATTTGTAAGACCTCGACGTGCTGGGCTTTCTTGAAAACTTCTCATTAAGATCCAGAATAGAATTGGAGGGCCCATCGAGAGCGTCCAGGCCATCAAAATTTTTGCAAGAGAATAAAGTCAAGGCAAATTAACAGATTTACTGGTAATTACTTTTTTTCCATTCAAAATAAACATAGCTCTTGGGCCGCCTGGGTGGCTCAGTTGGTTAGGCTTCCGACTCTTGATTTCAGCTCAGGTCATGATCTCAGGGTCGTGAGATGGAGCCCCACATTGGGCTCCCTGCTCAGCGGGGAGTCTGCTTGGCTCCTCCCCCTGCTTGTGCTCTCTCTCTCTCAAATAAACAAAAACATAAAATTAAATAAATAAAATCTTTAAAAAAATAAATAATTAAAAATAGCTTTTGAGGTAGCTTTGGAATAGTCCCAACTTTACCTAACATCAGTTAGAATACACTGCTGCTTTTGGCCACTAAAATGTTTATATCTAGGCCATGTGTGAAGAAACAGTGAGAAGGCAGCTTTCTGATCCCTGGCAGAAACAGCGGAGGCCGCAGGCAGAAGCCATGCCCCTGGAGGGCAGGCAGCCCATCGAGGGGGCTGGGGGTGGGGGAGGAAATGCAAGTCTGAGGCTTGGAGGCTTGGTGAAGCCTGTGTCTCACCCGTTTTTAGGCATCAAGGGACAGAGATAGGACAGAGCCTTCTGATTTGCTGCCTAGCGCCCTCTCCATTTTCCATGGTATAAAAACCCAGAAGCTCCTTCATCCGCCAGCCAGCAGACGGGATGCTGCTCCAGGCGGCCCCCTTGGGTTGACTGACAGTCTGGACTAGAGCTCAGGTTGAGCACAGTGGCCCCTCAAGTTGCCCCCAAATACAAGTTGTCTCTGTAGATTCAGTGAATTCAGGGAGCTCCTTTTCGGCTGGCTTCTGGATTTGAAGATAGGGGGAAAGACGATACGCATGCACTCACATTTTGTTTAAATCTGGCTCAGCCAGGTCCCCGAATGACCCTTTCTGACCCTGTAGTCAGACTCAACTATACACAGGGCAGGATAATAGGTGGCCTATTCCAACTCCACTACCCCATCTCCCACGTCGAATGCCGTCTGAGACCACTCACTGCCCCTGTCCAGTGCCTGCCCCTTGACAGACTTCTGCCTTCACCCTATCGTTGACTTTCCTCCAGATCAGGCCATGGCTTGAGGGAGCATTTATCCGAGTCTTAGTTCCTCTGGCTCTGCCAGCCCCAGGCCGGTCTAAGAGTCATGGCCCGGGCCAGTCCTCAGTAGCTGAGACAACACTGCCATCTTGTGGTCAGAAATTCTGCCTGCGGCCAAAGCTGCCCCCGGCTGGCCAGGAGGAGCTTTTCTCAGCCCTACAGGTGGGAGTGGGACAATCCTGGGGGCACCCTGCCTGCAGGAGGCTCACGGACCAGCAGGACACCCAAGTAACCCACAACGTACATACACTGGGTGATACAGCCCATGACAGCGTCAGACCTGCCACACACAAGGGTTCCAACCCAGTCAGCACATACTCGGTGTGCAATACTCCAGAACCAGGTGGTAATGAGAGGCATGCTGGCCATTACAACCCAGTGAGCAAAGTGCCAATTAAAGTAGGTATGAGAGCTGTGGGAGCTCAGAGAAGGAGGGACAAACAGCTGAGGAGAAGGTAAGATTTCATAAGTGACACTGGGCCAGAATCTCAAAGAATACTTTGGAGTCATCAAGGAAACAAGGTGAGGAATGAGCAAGTCAGAATTTCTGAGGCTTGCAGAATAGATTCAATTTAGAGATGGAGTACTAAGTGTGGAGGGGACATTCTCATGGTTTATTCGGTGAGAGGCAAGGATGGGGGGGCACAGACAGGAAAAGAGTAGAAGACAAGTCTGAAAAGAGAGAGCTTTGAACGCCACAATAAAGAGTTTAAGCTGTATTAGATTGCTGGAAATCACATGACAAAGTTGTATTTAAGAAGAAATAACGTGGGGCGCCTGGGTGACGCAGTCGGTTGGGCATCTCTTGGTTTTGGCTCAGGTTGTGTTCTCGTGGTTGTGGGATAGAACCCCACACTGGGCTCCTCACTCCGTGGAGAGTCGGCTTGGGACTCTCTCCCTCTCCCTCTGCCCTTCCCCACCACACTTTCTGTCTCTCTCTAAAATAAATAAATTAATTAAAAAAAAAAAAAACAAAGAAGAAGAAATAAGGCAGCAAAAATAAAGCACGAACTATATGCGTAGAAAAACAACTGAACAGATATTCACCATAACGTGAGCAGTTATGATGCTGATAGAACCATTGGTTGGGCTTGTGCTTATTTGTACGTTTCTGTCTTTCTGTCTGCTTGTCTGTCTAATCTATTTTAATGAATTTGTACTACCTTTTTAATGAAAGAGATAACAATGCAAGTGATGGGATCAGGAAGCTGCCCACGGTCTCTCACTCTGATGGGCAGTCTCATCCATGAGGAAGCTCTTCCCCCAAGGGGGTATGTCCGGGAACCCGGTAAAACTCAGGATCAGAGACTCAGCATCTGTCATGCTGGGAGGATCTTGGGAATCTACCCAACCTTGTACTTCAGATCAGAGAAGTGAGATCTGCTGAAGGGGCAGCGGCTCACCCAAGGACACACAGCCCCACCTGGACCTCAGGATTCAACCTCACTCCTGCTGCACTCAGGGCCCCTACTTTCTCTTTGCTGCTCACCACCTCCCATCGCTGTGTGGCCAGAAGCTCACCACACACAGCAAGGACCCACAGCTCCATGAAGCCCACAGGTAGGTAGCAGCCAAGCTCAGGTGGTGTTGGCGGGTCTTCCTGTCCCTCTGTCACACGAAGACATACTGTAGAGCTCCACTTGAGAAAGGAAACAGTTGAGTACCAGGACTTTCATATGATTTCATCCAATAGTTCTCAAAGTGTGCTGCTGGGAGTTCCCACAGACGCAGTCTGCGAAGTCCAAACTTTTTCCATATGACTACTAAGGTACAGTTTGGGGCTCCTGGGTGCTCAGTCAGTAAAGCATGATCCTTCGGCTCAGGTCATGATCCCAGGGTCCTGGGATCGAGTCCCCTGTCGGGCTCCCTGCTCAGCAGGGAGACTGCTTCTCCCTCTGCCTGTCGCTCCCCCTGCTTGTGCTCTCTCTCTCTGTGTCAAATAAATAAATAAAATCTTAAAAAAAATACTAAGGTACAGTTTGGCTTCTTCATTCTCATTCTTTCATGAGCATACAAAGGACCTTCCCAAAGGCAACCTGACATGTGATGTTGCAACACACTGAATGCGGCTTCTGAGATAATTGTCAAATGAACGATGAAAAGGAAGGTGCGAACTTGATTCTACTGACCTCCTCCATTGAATGCCAAGGCAGAGATGAGAAACCAATGGTCTTCTATCCGGCTAGACATTAGATAAAGTTGCAAAGATATAAAACAATGCCACTCTTCTCATTTTTTATTCTAATTTTTTAAATGGGGAAATAGAGTTCTTTTAAATGTTATTATGTTTACAGCTTATCGTTTTATTTTTAATAAGTTCACAAATTAGTATATATATATATCATTTTGCATTTCTAATTTATCATATCGTAAATGTCATTGATGTAATTTACATAAGTTAAAACTCTTTGGGATTGCCATTAATTATTATGAGCATGAAGAGATCCAGAGACCAAAAAATTTGAGAACCTCTAATTTGACTTTCCAGCTTATCACTCTGTGGCCTTCCCTGCCGCCCCCCCCGCCCCCGCCGGGCCCTGACATGATCTCCTGCCAGTTTCCCCCACCTACAGGGGACGGTCCTCCTCTGTCATCCCTTTATTCATGGGGGTACATCTAGCACCCTTCCACAGTGCTCCCTCTTTCCCTTTCTCTTTCTCCCTCTCTTACTCTCCCCTGCCCCTCTCTCCCCGGGTGCCCTCCCTCCCCCATCTCTCTCCGCTACCCCAGGTTGTGCCCTTGGCCCCAGGCAGGGCTGGACTGATAACATTCTGGGCACAGAGTGTCTTTCTTCCTTCTCTTTTGTTTTCCTGCCACCGGTGGCAGCCTTTGAGTCTGCATCCTGCAAACTACCTGCCCTTCCAAGTGCTTCTCAAATAACACTTCTTTAAGGGGATCCCAGACTGAGGAACCTGATAGAATAAGGTTCACACCTGCCTTTCATTATTCAGCTATCATTTTGGGAGCCCATCCATGTCAGATGCAGAGGATCCAAAGAGCATGACATGTTCCCTCCTTCTGTTCACAGTTCCCAGGGAAATGAAGAAGGAGCTAATGGTTCTGTCAAGGAAAGCCAGGAAATGCTTCACAGAAGACGTGCATTTGACAGGGCTCATCCAAGATGAGGAGGAGTGTACTGGGTGAAGAACCAAAGACATCTTCCTGCTGAGAGGAGCACCCTTGCAAAGACACACGAATGTGAAAATGCACCACATGCTTAAGGAACTGGATGGATCAACGTGGATAGACTACAGCGTGCATGTGTGTGTGAGCGTGTGTGTGGATGTGCATCATGTGTGTACATGAGTATGGTATGTGGCATTGTGTGAGCGTGTGTGTGGATGTGCATCGTGTGAGTGTGTACATGAGTATGTGGCATTGTGTGTGTGTGTGGCTATGTGTGTATGTGTGTGCCTGAGGGCATGCATGCATGTGGATGTGTGACCATGTGCGTCCCTTGAGTGCATAGGTGCCGTAGTGCGTGTGTGTGTCCACGTGAGTGTCTCTGTGTGAACATAGTGATGATGAGACAGGAGTGTCTCATGGGAGAGAGAGGAGGAGGAAAGGGGACTGTGCTAGACATGTTACACGTTACCTCGTTCAGTCCTCACCCCAACCTTGCGTCCCAAGCGTTATTACACCCATTCTACAGAAAGGATTGTTGAACTGCCAAAGGACATACCATTCGTATGTGACGAAGCTCTTATTCCAGCCACACCCGTAACCAGGGTCAACCACAGAGACCCGACCACAGAGATTGGGACACTGGAAGGTCTGAACAAAGTCCAGCTCTTCCTACACACCCACCTCTCAAGTGGAATCTCACTGAATCCCTGCGTGAGAGCACCTCAGTAGACATTGTTTATTTTCCAGAGAGTCCCTCCGGCCCATGCCAGGCCAACTCCACACCTGTCTCTGAAGCAGAAGTTAATACTTTTTACAAAGTTTTTCCGGTGATTAATTCAGAGAGCCAACAGGAAAACCTAAACTGGATTTCAATCTCTTAGAACAGCCCGATGGGAAATAAAGTGGGAGGTCAAGGTTTGAGGAAGCTGGGAAGGACCCTCAGATCCTCTCCTGCTCCACAGGCCTCTGAGAGCTTGGTTTAGCTCGACACAGAAATGTCCGGAAGAGGCCAGGTGCTGCCAGGCTCGCTGACTGTCCTGCGTCCGCTGTTAGATCAAGTTCACTGGCCTGGTGACTTGGACTGGATGCGCCCCTGCACCTACCCCAGCTCCGCGAACAAGGAGCACTCCTTCCAACAGGCGCTGCGACGCGATTCCTATGCCAGACACTGGTGAGGCTTTCAGACATCCTCTCCCTTAAGCCATATCTGTTTCCTATGGTCTCCACTGTATTTTCTATATCCCATGTTATATGGAATAAAACTGTATCATACATGATGTATTACAATTTCATTTAGTTTTTATATACTTAAATATTATATGGATCCCGTGTTACCTATTGTATATTTTATTTATGTACATATTTTTACAGTCATTTGAATCAGTTATTTATCATCCCATTTTTCAGATGAGAAAATGGAAGCCCAGCAGGCTTGGATAACTTAGCTAAAGTCCTGCAGCTAGTAAGTGACGAACAGAATGCAAATCTACCTCTCCCAGCAACACAGAATTGTGCCTTTTCCTCTGTATCGGTTCTTTGGATTGGTCTCATTCTCAGTCACAACTAGGGTGTGTGACCCCAGGCTGCCTGGACCCAAGTCCCCGCCTCTGGGCAAACTCTGCAGCTCCCCAAGCTAGACTCTGCCACCGAGTGGGGACACGGCCCTTTCTCCACAGGCTGAGAGTGGTAGCAGCATTCTAGACGGACTTTTTAAATCCTGGCCTGAAATCATTCAGCGAATTCTGATTCATACAGAAATAGAATATTATGGAGCCCTTAAAAAGCATAGTTAGAGTGTTTTTATGGCTATGAAAATAAATGCTTATATCTAAAACTAATAATAATAATAATAGACAAATACTTATATTTATAGCATGAGATCACCAATATAAAAAGAAAAAAAATTAAAAGAGGAAAAGCCAGAAAGGAAAGTCACCAAATGCTAACAGTGGTTATTTCTAGATGATGGACTTACCCGTTGCCTATTTCTCTTTTTGACTTTTCTGTATCTCACAGTTTCCCACAATAGACATGCATGGCTTTACAATGAGGGGAGGAGGGCGGTGGCATATTTAATACCTGACTGTGGCTTGAAAACTGTGTGGCACCCCTTTCCCAGGCACCTCAAAGGCCCGGACTGGAGCGGTTCCATATGGAGAGCCTGCCCGGGAGCCTCCCAGCAGGCCTCTGCGCCCAGGAAAACAAGGCCTTCCGCGGGGGTGGGCCTCTGGGTTTGATTTCTCTGCCCTCCTGTTCTCCTTTCTCGCTTCACCTGAATAGGCCCTGGAGAAGGGCCAGACTGCAGCTTGCATCCAACCCTGCCCTCCCCCGCCAGTCTGCATCTTCAGCTCTGCAGCCTCCAAACCAGACACCCAGCCCCGACTGCTCCCTACAAGCACCTGCCCGGTGACAGCTTCTGTTCGGGGCGCCTCTGAAATCTCCCCTGCGCTGTGTTGCAGTGTGTCCCACCCTCTCACAGGACAGTGCCCAGAAGAGCACCTGGGAACCCAGAGTGTAAAAGGGACTGTCGCCTCCCTGCTCTTGTCGGTTGCTGTCACCCAGGACCACACATGAGGCTTTAGCAACAGCCCCTGTGCACTCACTTCTTCCTTTGACATGCATTTAATCAGGGCTTCTGGGGGCGGGGGGGGGGGGGGGGGGGCGGGGGAAGCTGAGCAGTCCCTGCCTGGGGGGGTCAGTTCCACTAGGGGAGACTCATGACAACACACTGGATTAGCAGGAGGACTGATGCCACTTCTGGTGGGGTGGCCTGGTGAGGGGCAGACCCCGTGTCTGGGAAAGGCTGGCCAGGAACACGGTGTCTGGGCTGGATGCCTGATAGATGAGGGGTGATCAGACAGAAGAGACACAGGTCAGCGTTTTGTGCAAAGGCAACAGCATGAGCAAAGGAACGGACACACAAATGCGAGCGTGTGAGGTGTTTGGCAGGTGGTAAAGTGGTTAGAGCTGAACCTCCAGTTCTGCCTGCAGGACCGAGGAGGTAGGAGTCCCTCCTGCTGGCAGAGGGAGCCTGCTGGGTCCTTAAGCAGAGGACCTGGGAGCAGGCTTGTTCTCAGGAGACTGCAGCCACACAGGAGACAGACCCGAAGGTGGGACAACCGCGGGGCAAGAGGGGGAGGGGGCGGCAACATCCTGTCTGTCCTCCCCCCTACACTGCTCTGGAGATCTAGCACGGAGTAAGAGCCACATAGTTATTGGGCTCTAGTCCTGAAATGAGAAACTCCAGGCTTTCACAGTCCCAGCCCTGCTGGGGAAACTGCCCTGAGTGGCCAGAGAGTCCCATGTCTGGACACTTGGCATTGGGAACCAGAGAAGTTTACGCCCATCTCCCTGGAGGCCCTGGCCTGTGACTATGAACCTAGAAGAAGCTGGTGGTCTTATTTGCCACCACAGACTACAGCATAGAGCGAGCTATTCTGCAAGAAATGAGACAAAGCTCTAGTCATCAAAACAGTGTGGTACTGGCACAAAAATAGACACATAGATCAATAGAACAGAACAGAAAGCCCAGAAATAAACCCACAATTATATGGTCACTTAATCTTTGACAAAGCAGGAAAGACTATCCAGTGGGAAGAAGACAGTCTCTTCAACAAACGGTGTTGGAAAACTGGACAGCTACATGCAAAAGAATGAAACTGGACCACTTTCTTACAGCACACACAAAAATACACTCAAAATGGATTAAAGATATAAGTGTGAAACCTGAAACCATAAAAATCCTAGAAAAGAGCACAGGCAGTAAGTTCTTTGACATCAGCCATTGCAACTTTTTTCTAGATATGTCTCCTGAGGCAAGGGAAATAAAAGCAAAAATAAACTATTGGGACTACATCAAAATAAAAAGCTTCTGCACAGTGAAGGAAACAGTCAATAAAACTAAAAGGCCACCTACAGAATGGGAGAATATATTTGCAAATGACATACCCAATAAACAGTTAATATCCAAAATATACAAAGAACTTATAAAAGTCAACACCCAAAAAACAAAGAATCCAGTTAAAAAATGAGTGGAAGATATAAATAGACATTTCTCCAAAGAAGACATCCAGATGGCCAACAGACACATGAAAAGATGTTCAACATCCCTCATCATCAGGGAAATACAAATCAAAACCACAATGAGATGTCACCTCACAGCTGTCAGAATGGCTAAAATCAAAACCACAAGAAATAACAGGTGGAGAAAGGGGAACCCTCTTGCACTGTTGGTGGGAAGGCAAACTGGTGTAGCCACTGTGGAAAACAATATGGAGGTGCCCCAAAAAGTTAAAAATAGAACTACCCTATAATCTGGTAATTGCACCACTGGGTATTTATCCAAAAAAATGCAAAAACACTAAATCAAAGGGATACATGCACCCCTATGTTTATAGCCGCATTATCTACAATAGCCAAATTATGGAAGCAGCCTAAGTGTCCATCGATAGGTGGATAGATAAAGAAGATATGGTATATAGGGGCGCCTGGGTGGCTCAGTTGATCAAGTGTCTGACTCTTGATCGCGGTTCAGGTCATGATCTCAGGGTCATGAGATTGAACCCGTGTCGGACTCTGTGCTGGGTGTAGAGTCTGCTTAAGACTCTCTCTCCCTTCCCCCTCTGCCCCTCACATCCCCACTCATGCTCTCTCTTTAAAAAGAAGAAGAAGAAGAAGAAATGGTATATATATGTATATATAAATACATATATAACACATTATATATGTATTTATATAAATTTTTATATATGTGATATATATATATATATATATAAAATGGAATACATTCAGCCATCAAAAAGAATGAAATCTTGCCATTTGCAACATGTGGATGGAGCTAGAGAGTACAATGCTAAGCGAAATAAGTCAGAGAAAAACAAATACCATATGATTTCACTCATATGTAGCATTTAAGAAACAAAAAAATGAAGGGCACCTAGGTGGCTCAGTTTCTTAAGCATCTGATTTCTTTATTTTGGCTCAGGTCATGATCTTAGGGTCATGGGATCAAGCCCCGAACTGGGCTCTGCACTCAGTGTGGAGTCTGCTTATCCCTCTCCCTTTGCTCCTCCCTCTGTGCGCTCTCTCTCATAAATAAATAAATAAATAAATAAATAAATAAATAAATAAATCTTTAAGAATAAATAAAGACATCCACTCTCCCCCCACTCCTCCTGTGTTTTTAAATGTCACTCAGAAGTCATTTATTCCTTCCATTAGAAACCTCTGTATTCACACTTGATCTACCAAGTTCAGCAGCCTGATTTTGGGAAGTATTCTATCTTAAAAAAAAATTCTTGCTCAGATCTCTCACCTGTTCCAGATTTTTCAGACTTCAGTACAGCAGCATATTGGTTGGCCCCATTTAAGAGAACAGGAAGAGGGCGCAGCCAAGCTTCAGCCTGACACAATTTGGCTCTGGAACCTTCTGGAAACGGGCTCCAAACCCAAGAAAAGGTGTAGCCTTTCCCAGATGGATGGAGTTCTGCCAACTTTAACCCAAATCTGCATCCCAGGTATGCTGGATGAACAGGAAGATGCGTGCAGCTGGGGGGCACTGGAAGAGGCCCATTTCTTCTTTGCAAAAGCTTGCTGTAGCCCCAAGCCCCTCATCCTCTGGACTTCTAACCAAAGCGTCTCTAGTCAGCCAAGACAAAGGCCTACCTCCACTCACAGAATTCAGGTTCACAGCAGGTTCGCAGCAGATTTTCTCCTTTAGACACAAACCAGAGTTTCAGGAAATATTTCAGCATAAATGTCCTTCCTCCCTAAGCTGAAAAGTCTCCCTTCCATTCCTGCAGAAAAAAAAAGAAAACTTGTTTTCTCTCCTCTCTGGTTTCAGATGGGTAACACTATGAGGCCAGTTCTCCTGGTTTGGGCAGAAATTCCGTCCCTGCCTGGACCTCCGCATCCTTTTCTAATGAATGCCCCCAAACCTTTCTACAGAAGCAGCCTCAAAGTTCAGAGCAGAAGTGAAGGCCCAGGAAGGGTCCACACAGCTGCCAAGAGTGCAGAGGGGCAGGAGGGGCTGTTGGTTCGAGGAAGGTGGTGGCCTCTTCAACTCCTGCAACTACCTCATGTCCTCCATGGGTGCGGGCAGAGCCTCTCAGGGTGGTTGGGTGCTGCAAACAGGCAGCATCCTTTTCATCTCTTCTGACAGAGCATGCTCCACTGTGCCTTCACTGAATGTTCACTGAGCACTTAGTACGGACCAGACAGCCTCTTCGTTCCAACTTTTATGACATTGATTTTTCTTCCTCTCTGGAGCAGTCAAGCGTTTTCAGGACTCAAAATCTCTTTACCCTTCAAACCCCTCCAGTGAAGAAAGGCACACCAGAACAGGTACACACGATGAATATTCTGTCTGGTTTTGGTCCAGAGGCAGCCAAATGGTCAGCTTTGTGGGGTCAAACCACGACCAGCCAAGAAAGAGACACTGAGGAACGTGGCCAGATCTCAAGACTGGCTCCATGAGACTTCCCCAAGTAGATGTACCGAAGCTCCTCGAGCTCTCCAGGTGCTACACCTCTCGCTTGCCCCGTGGCGGGTCCCACCCTGACACCCATCCGCCTGAAGGGCGGACCAGGCCTGCCAAGCGAGAGGGAGGCCAAGGCACCGAGATCCCTCAGCACCTCCATGGGGTCCTCTCTGTCTTCCTGCCTTTCTCCACCGGGACACCAGGGAGGCCCCAGGGCCTCTGTCACACTGGCACAGGGGGACCCAAGGACAAGCACCACCCATTCCAGGAACACAGGGCCTGAGAGGGACAGGTGATCACTGAGAACGGGGCTGTGTGTAGCGTGTGGTGTGTGTGTGGAGTACGTGGGCACAGTGTGTGGTGTATGTATCTGTGCCATGTTGTGTATCGTATGCATGTGGTCTGCGTGTGGTCTGCGTGTAGTGTGTGGTGTTTGTGTGTCCATGTGTAACGTGTGTGGGGATGGGTGTGTGTGTGTGTGTGTGTGTGTGTAGTTTCTCCAACATGTGCTCTCCGTTCTGGAAGCAATGGAGCTAATAACCTTCATGCCGCATGTGGAAAGATGGTGTCTGGCCCCGTATTCTGGTCAGCTCACCTTGAAGCCGGTGTCCGGGAAGCTGCCAGCAGGCGGGCCAGCCGCTGTGTGGCTCACTGTCTGCTGGGCACCGCCTCCCGGGCAGAGAATTCAGTGCTGAGGCTGGACGCAGAGGATAGCTCGGGCAGCCTGGGAACCAAAGCCCGGGCCTCCTGGGGCTCACAGAGGGTGTGGTGCCCTAGAAGGAAGGTTCCTGTTCTCTTGGATCAAGCTTCCACACAGGACCCTGTGGGGCTTTGTCTCCATGCCTCCAGGGGACCGGGGAGTCTCTCAGGGGCCAAGCCAATCCCGCTGCACTGGGAGTGGAAGGCCGCTGTCTGCAGACAGCTGTCCTCTAGGCCTCCCAGCCTCCCGTTCGGAGCAGCGGCTCTGGCTCGGGGCAGGAAGCCTGCCATTGCACTTTGTGATTCCGTCCCATGGACCCTCGGGTGGGTTTCCAGACTAGCCTGCCCTCACCCCACCCCTGCATCCTGATGCCTGCTGGTCCCCATACTTCCTCCCCATGTACTCCTTGGATTCCCTCCTGAGAGGCAGGGGCTGTGAGAGATGAACCCACACCCACAAATAGAGGCAGGGCTCCCCAGTGGCACGTCCAGCCTGCTCTCAACACTGTGGTGAGATGGAAGCAAGCAGAAGCCCCAGAGATTTCCATACCTCTGAGCAAGGAATGGTCTGCCAGAGCCCAGGACTGTCTTCCCAGGTGGCACTTCCCGGGGGTGGGGGGCTTGATAGAAGGATAAGAGGTCCCTGTGCAGAGGGCAAAGCAGGGTGAGGCTGCCTCCTTGGGGGATCACCTACCCCCAGCAAGGAGTTAGGAGGCCCTGGCAGGGCAGAAAACCATGGCCTCTACTCTATCCAAAATCTTTCCCTCTCCCAAATATCTTCCATGATGGACAACAAACTTCAAGGATTGACCAGCAGGTGCTGCTGCAGGGGTCTGACCCGAGAGAGGCCGAGAGAGGTGGTAAGATGCAGCTGAGGACTGAGGACCAGTACAGGAAGGAGGCCAGCATGCATGTCCCCAGAGGGAGGACTTCCCCGTGGGCTGGGGCTGGTCAGCCTTCACCCTGCTCTGTAATGCAAATGAGCCTTCATGCAACACACCGGAGAGTGTGTGAATGATGTAGGGGCTGCAGTGAGGTTCCCTGTGAGCCGTCCCACGGCCCCTCCCAGACACGGGAGCTGAAAGCAGGAGGGCAGGCCATCCTACCACCAGGACAGTCGGGATTCAAAAACCTCCCCACAACTGAGGAGCCGACTACAAGGAACTGCGCAGAAACACAGAGAGGGCTCCAGCTAAAAACATTGGATAAAATGGCAGTGGTGGAAGATGTTCAAAATTGTTACAATAAAACGCTGGTGGGGCAGGGGGACATCTGCATTTGCAGAGGACAGGAGAATATAGGGCTACAGAAGTTCATGTGAAAATCCCTAAGGTCCTCAGCCCTGGCTCCATGGCCCCCAGGACCAACTAACGAGCTCCTGGTCCTCAGAGGCCCTCCCAATAAGCTCAACCATCTGACAGGCTTAGAGTCTTCTCCATCCCAGCCCTGTGATTCCACAGCCACTGTGGGAACTGGATTCCTGTAGGACCATTCTATATTCTGAAACTGTGTCTTTGATTTGGGCATTAAAATGTTATTATTTATGTTAAGTGATAGCAATAATAGATGATAGTTCTTTTCAATGCTTACATGTGTCATAATAAAAGGTTGACAACGTTGGGTTAGTATCTGAAATTCTTTCTGGAAATGGGGCTGGCCTGTGAAAGCCAGATCTGGGGACTTTTGATATAAGGGATGTGTAGGCTTGGATTCCTACAGCCATGGCTTGGAACCCCAGATTCACTGCCCAGGGGTTTGCTTGATCTTAGGCAAGCTTATTCGCTTCCAGGGGATGGCTGGGGAAGTGTTAGTTTTCACATCCTTAAAAAAAAATTGGATGTTTTGATGCACAAAACTTAATTGGATCTTGATTAAAAAACAAACAAAAAAAGGCCAGAAAAGATATTTGAGGAACAACTGGGGACATTTGAGTATGAACTGGGTTTTAAATGATATGAAGCTATTATTAATTTTCTCAAGTGTGAAAACAGCATAATGGTTATGTGGGAGAAGGTCCTTATTTTTAGGAGATGCATGCTGAAGTATTTAGAGGTGAAGTTTTATGAGGCTTGCAATTTCCTGTGAGATGGTTCAGGGCAGAACAGAAAGGATAGAACAAGAAGCAGATTCAGCAAAATGTTAACAATTGTTGAATCTAGGTGAGAGATATATAGGTATTCACTATATTAGTCTCTTAAATTCTCTATAGTTTAAAGGTTGGTATAATAAAAAGGGGGGAAGGCTTTAAAAACACCTTATTTGCTGATTTGTTGGGTAGATTAAGTAAAACGATATATTGGAGAAAGGCTTGTCTGAGAATAAAGCACAGAAGGACAAACTTATAACTCAATCAACATTCTCAGGATCCTCGTTCTTGCCCCACCCCAAGATGGGCAGCAGAAGAGGGTCTTGGTGAAATCCTGTCCAGGAGATTTATCACCTTCTAGGATATTCTCAATTTTCAACCCCAGCAATAAGCTTACCATTGTGTTTCTGGAACCCCAAGTTATGTAAATTCTATGTATCCATGGGGCTGGGTACCTGACCAAGAAGTCCTGGAATTAACAAAGGACTTCTAAAGCAATTATGAAAGACAGAGTAGGAGGGAGAGATGGAAAGAGTGGCAGAGAGACAAAGAGACAAGGAGAGACAGGGAGGCAAAGAGACAAGGAGAGACAGAGAGACAGGAGAGACAGAGAGACAAGGAGAGACAGAGAGGCAATGAGAGACAGAGAGACAGGAGAGACAGAGAGACGGAGAGACAGAGAGGAAGAAGGGGGAGGAGCAGCAGCATCAGGGGAAAGAGAAGGGAAAAGAGGAAGAGGAGAAGGAAGAGGAAGAAGGGAAGAAGGAAGAAAGGAGGAAGAGGAGAGGAAAGGGGGAGGGAGGGGAGAAAAGTCCCTGAGCACAACCATGATCACTGGAAGCTTCTGTGAAGGCCAGATAATCAGACCAGGGGCAGATGAAAAATGCCTGCCCATTTAGCTTCACTACCAACTTTGTTTATTGCTAATCCTTCTTGTTATTGCTCATAAGCCTCAGCATGGGTTTCTACCTTTATGAAGGGCTACACAACCTCTTATGGAGACCTACACATCCAAGGACTTGTTGTCCTTGACCATTCAGAAGCTGGGTGTGTGCCCAGGTCTGAGATCCACATGTCATGTGGATGACAGACTGACTTCCAGGTGACTAGGGGGAAATACCCTGTGCTTCAGGGATATCTGAAGGCCCAAGGGGACAGCTACTCAGGCATGAAGTGAAGACAGTGTATTCATTGCCATCTGATACCCTGGTCCTTGCCAGCATGGGAAAGTGCTGGGCTTAAATCTAACTTGGCAAAACTGAGTAGGGGATCAAAGGAAAGTAGTCTCAAAGCACTTGTGATACCTGATCTGGTCATGAGGTCCTTGGAAGGGCTCCCTTCAAGGAGAGGAAAGGTGGGCTCCTGCAGTAATCTCCAACTAAAGACTAGGGAGTAAACATGAGAACCAGACTGCCTTGGCCACAACTTCTGGCAATAGCGCAAGACTCCTCCTAGATTGGTAATAAGTTTCCCATTCTTGATCCAAGACCAACTCCAGAGCCACCTTAAAATGGTGCTCAAAGGAAGCAAAGAGTCAAAATTCCTACTGAGATGGTGGTAGCCTGGTTCCCTGAATCCTAGAATCCTCCCTAAACTCTGAGAGGGGTCACCCATCTCATTTCCTTTATATTCTCAGCTCTTCTAAGATGTGGCCATCAATGCCACTGCTTGCAGAGCCCATCCCTCCCAGACCCTAAGCTCCCTACGAATCAGGACTCCAGGAGCTGAGGTTGTTGAGTCAGAGCTGGCCCTTGTCACTTAGTCTACCAGCCTCATTGCCTGCTTTGGTCCGACCCTTCTGGCCTGGAGTTTAGATGGCAAAGTCAAGTATGCCTCTCCCTGCAAAGAAGCCTCTATCTTCCTTTCCATATTCTTCCATTTCCTCTGGTTCTTCCCAGCTCCCCTGTTTCCTGTCTGAGTCATTCAAAGCCCATGACAGACTCCATGTTGAGAGGAAACCAAGGGTAGGAGGAGTCTTTGATACATAGCCACAGGGTGTCTCTATAGCCCCACTTCATAGGGGAAACCACCCAGAGGTTGCGGCCATTCCTGTTCATTTCCAGGCAGAGTCCTTTCACTCCTCTGAAATTCCTTGTTGGGTGATTTGTCTTCATTTGCATGGTAACATCTGTGATTCAGGGATTGGCTCTCCTTCCGAACTGTTACTCTAGTTTGCCATTCTTTTATGCACACACTCACTGAATAAGCATGCGTTGAGCTGTGACTGTGGCCATGCCCTGAACTAGACCCTGAGGATAGGTACTTCTGCCACTGCAAACCAGGGAGCTCTTACCAAAGATCAGCACTAACCTGTCACTTTCCTACTCAAAATTTCTGGACAGTTCCCTTTATTTCATGAAGTAGCTCTGTACCTAAGGGAGTTATTTAGAAAGAAACTAACTGGTATCTGTATCTCCTTTCCCAATCCCCACTCCAGGAAAGAGAGCGCAGTCTTGTTTCTGAAACTCTAAGCTGTCTTGACCGTCACCTCTCCCTACTCTTGGGACAGTTTAAGAGTTTTGTGTGAATGTATGAGTGTGTGTGTCTGCACATGAGTAAGTGTGTGTATATGTGTGCACACGCACTGCTATCAGTCCATTAAAGAGAATTAGTCTTTCATGTGTCCAGTAAAAGGAGAGGATAAAGTGAAAGCTTTCTGAAAAGAGGCAGAAGCCTGCAGAGAGGAGACACTTCCAGCCGAGGACGGGGATAAGAGCTACAACTGCATTAGGCAGCTGGAGAACAAGATCGCCAGAGGGAAGACAGACCTGAGTTCTCTCCCAATTTTTCTGACAGCAGATAAGCTTGAGATTCTTCGTTGGAACCATGGAAGAGGGGATGAAGTCTCATTTTAATTGCTACTGCGTCTCCTGCCAGCCTGACAGGTGGGGCCTCAGGACAAATTAATCCTGATTAAGAGAAATAAAGGAATGTGTTGCTGTGGACTGATTCCCACTGCAGGTCAAAACCCCCTGGCTGAATGCTTACAACTCTCCAGGGTCAGATCCCATCCTGAGTTTCTAGTCTAATCCACCCCTGCACTGCCTAACATCCACCATCAACAATGTTTAAAAATATACTGCACTTTCTCACTTTTGCCTTTATAAGTTCATTTCCCCTGCATGTAATGCTCTTCATTCCTTTGCCCCCTGTTGAAATTCCACCCAGTTCTTCAAACTCAAGGGGTACCTATTTTATGACACATAACTGGATCCTAACTCTAGGCAGAAGTGATCTCTCCCTTGTCTGTACTCCTACCTACCTTTGCTCATACCACTGTGAGATTTATCATGGTCTGTCTTGTTATAAAAAAAATGTACATTTGTCCCCACTTCCCTACCAGACTGAAAACTCCTTCAGGGAAAGATTAGTATGAATTTTATTCTATACTAACTTCCAGTGCCTAGGACAGTGTCCCACACAACACAGATCCATAATAAATATTTGTTCAATATATTAATGAATGGTTCATTGAGTAAACAGATATGTAAATACTTGGGTGGGTGGATGGATGGATGGATGGATGGTTGGATGGGGTGGTCTTTCAGTCCTATATATAAGAATGGAGCTTAGCTTTGCATGGCCCCAAATTAGTGTTTGAAAAGACATCCCTATGTAAGCTGAAGACCAGGACTTGAAATACCTTGTGTATGCAAAGAGGGAAACTAAAAAGAAATTTCTGCTCCTTGAATTTGGGAAGACCTGAGTTTGACTTCATTTCTCAGTTTTTACCCAGTTCATATTTGGATAAGCCCCAGAAAGCTGGGTGAGGAAAAAATTGTCTTCCTAGAAGAGGAACAGATAAAGCATTGGGACCCAAGCAGCAACCTTGCCTCCAGCCATTGTTCCTGCACACAGAGCTAAGGGAGCCTAGAACACAAGCCACAAACAAAGTAGATTTGTTGTAGAATATGGTTTTTTTGCGCATCCTGCATTGTGATGCTGCCAAATTCACTGACTCTCAAATAAAGAAAGGCAGCAGATGAAAACTGATCATATTTCATCTTGGAAATTCCAGAAAGCCCCTGGAGCTGAGCACTTCCAGAGTTGTAGCATTATTGTTTTAATCAAGAGCCATATCATGGTGTGTAATATGGTCCTATTTAACTTCAGTTGGAGAGAGACAGGTGGGGAAAGGGAGGGAGAGAGATAACCGAGTCAGAGAGAGGGGGCCAAGGGAAAAAGAGAGGAGGGAAGGGAAGAGGGAAAGACAGCTTCAAAGCAACGGAAGAGGGTGGAAGGACTCATCTCCCAGACCAGCTTGGCACTTTTAGGGATGAAGGGACAAGATTGATGGTGCCCTTAGCTGATTCTTCCAGAGCAAGGTTAGTGTGCTTTGGGTAGTCTCGCAAGTGGAAACGATTTCATTCAATCATTTTATTATTTTTATTCAATAATTCAAGTGGCAATCCAGATAGGGAAGGAAACTCACATCTACTGAGTCTGCAATTGTACTGTGCCATTGACTCATTAAACTCTCAGGACTTTATAAAGTAGGTACTAACATTTCTGTGTATAGACAAAGAACAGGGACTTGATGAAGTCAGCTGATTTAGCCAAGGTCATCCAGTTGGTAAGTGGCAGTGTCAGAATCCATCTCTATTCTGTCCTACTTCAAACCACCCCACTGACAAATTGATGCCACCTCCACAGCTCATTATGTCCTAACCCATAAAGTAGACTTGATGTGTATTAGACAATTCCTTTAAGATTCAAACCTTGCAGATTCTTACAGTAAAAATAAGGATAGTGTTTGAAAGCTGTTAAATAATATCATATTCAGGATATAGGAGATGGGAAAGTCTTGCCCAACCCCAAGGATCCTGAAGACCCAGATAATGACAATAGAAGACAGGAACCAAAATGTCACTTTCTTATTGGCAGGGACAGTGTCTAGAACCCAGAGAGTAGAGCTCTGATAAATCTGGCTCCAATATTTGGCTGAAGGTTGAGCACAAGCCAGACCTTCAATTCTTTCCTATGTCACAAAGCAAAACTTGTTACCTTATCATTGTCTGGTCATCATGTAGAGCTATGATCAGGATACTCCAGTGATAGCGAGTGATTTTACAGAGTGTAATCTGAAAGTGCCAAAGGAGATTTTCCCACTCCATGCATAACCATTAGTAAATGATGATCCTGTCCCCTAGTAAACCACGCAAAATCAGTATCTTTGCTTCTCCTTCCTCAAAGAAAACCTAAGAAGATTGTGAGCAGAGAAAAGCTTTGGCATATGTGAAGGTAACTGTGTGTTTCCCCAACCCCACTTTAATATTCAGCTATTTTAATAGCATAAAAAAGGGACCCAAATATGCATGGCACATGTAAAAATAGGCATGGACCCCAGAGAGGCAACAAGGGTATGGTTCTGCTAAGAACAAGTTGGCAATGTGAAACAGATAGGGCATCTGTATGGTGGCTGAAGGAGGTTCATCCTATTTATCTTACCCTTGAGGGATGAATAAGCTCAGTTTCCTTTGGTGGAAACAAGGGACAAAAGATTAATTGAGGCAGCCAACCTACCACCATCATGAGTAACCCATACTAACTAGAGTCACCAGCAACATGAGCTCTGCTGCTCCCAGGACAGAGTTTCCTCATGAAGTAGAGCTGATAGGTAGAACAGGTGCATTTGGAAACACTCAGTGACCTGAGACCCAACTGGTAGGATAAACCACAGACTGGAAGTGCTCAAGCGTTTTCAATATCTCAGGTCCAATACACTCCTTTTTCTTTACCCTCAAATCAAGCTGGCCCACATACACATGGAATAATTATACACATTCTTGTAGACTCCTCCCAAACTCTAAACAAGTTCCTCTCTCTCCTGTGATTGCCAGAAAATTAAAAACTCAGCCTCTGTTGTGCATTTTATAGAAAAATGCTAGAAGACTATGTTGGTATCAATGAGACGGGGAATTTTCAGCATAAGAGAAAGGAGATACAGATACCAGGTTGATAAGTAAAGGTTAAGTAAAAACTCAGTGATCCTGAATTAGAATTGGAAGTAGCACTATGAATTCATGATATCTTTTATTTAAAAACAAACACCCATTTCCTAGCTATGTTTACTGAAAACATCTAAAAACAACAACTGATCCAATAGCAATGAGCATCCCTAGCACTCAGATGGTGGTCTCCAAATAGTATTTCCCATGAATGGAGTCAGAGTCAGAGTTCCAAGGAGAAGTGGCAGATTGTGGATCAGGACACGAACAAGATTAGTCTATTACATCTCGTCCAACCAGAAAGTAAGGAAGCTATCAGTGACTAGTCGGGTCCATCAACTGGACTCAAGCCAATTTGAATAGGTTCTCCCAGGCATTGATGAGACAATTTGAGCATGAGTAAGGATAATAGCTTCAACCAAATATGTTTCAATCCATTGAGTTCCATGATAATGCTCAACAGCATCAATAGCAGCATGGAACTAGGTTCCATGATAATGCTCAATAGAAGGGAAAGGTCTACATTGGTTACCTTTGAAGGATGTTATAGAATCACTATTTTGAAAGTTTATAAGTAAACGGGAAGAATTAAGCATAATTCTCTTTCCTATACAAAGGAAAGAGAAAGAAAAATTGATTTCTGGGTAATCCAACAGCCAATGAATTGAAGTTTTTCTTTGTAGATGTTTTCCAGCTTATAAATAGAGAAAACGAAGAAGTTAGAATGACACTATGTTGCAAGCTCTAATGAATTAATGGGCCTGGGCTATGATCATCATGGCTGCTAATCATGAAAGAGAAACAACCAGACACTCCATGCCTTCCAACAGAAGTCACAACACCACCTAAGTATGTGGTCTTGCCATCAAATCTCCCCTGTATCTGGTCAAGCCTCTGTATCTATTTACAGGCAATGCAAGGGACGAGGAACATGGAATCAATTCCATGAGGATGCCATCAGCCAAACTGAGGGAAACTCTATAAAGAGATGACAACAACAACAAAAAGCAATGAATTAAAAAGAGGGCTTAAAAGTCTGTAGTTAATCTCAAAATAGGGACCTCATTTGGATCCTGATTCAAATAAACTATTTTTAAAAATCACATTTCTTAAACATTCAGGGAAGTTTAAATGTTAACTGGGTTTTGATGTTGAAGGAATTATTATTAAATTATTAGATGTAATAATTATATATATTTTTACAAGTCTGTATCATTTGTCAGAGATTTGCTTCAAAAGAATCCAGAAATAGAATAAACAAGGTCGGCCATTGTTGATAATTATAGAAACTAAGTGATAGATACATAGAGGAAATGAATTTCTCCTCTCTGCTTTTGTGTAAGTATTAAATTCTTCATAATGGAAAGGTTTTTTTGAATAAAAGAAAAGGTAGTTTCTTCCACCTTTTTGTGTTTGCCTCTCTTAATATATTGTTGACCTAGATAGGTTTGTCTGATTTCGCTGAATCAATACATCCTAATTCTTCTTTAAAAAGCATAATACACAAAATATTTCTAAACACAAACATCTGATGAGATAAAGTTCCCATTCATATTACCTAACTTAAGAATTTCTATGTACTTAAATTTCTTTTTCTGATTAGGGTCTCTTATCACCTCCCTCCCCCTACCTGTTTCAGATGTCTTTCCAAAGGTGTGATCATCCTGTACAAGGAACCAACTGCTGGGTGCAGCCCCACTCTTCTCCTGACTGATATCCCTCAATCTAGGAGCACTACAACTGGAAGAGTGCCTATGCCTCAGTAAAGAAAAGGGTAGATAATCACTGAGCAGAAGCAGGAGGAGGTGGTGACGCAACCTTTGCTATCAGGCCAACCTGGGTCTTCACTCTGCCTTTCACCAGCTGTGTTCCTTGGGCAGATGATTTCAACTTTCTTACCTTTCACAGGCTTTTCATGAGGAATGAGATGATGTACATAAATATTGAAAAGAGGTCCAGACATAGGGAAAGTGCCCAAGGTAGGCAAGATTCTTTCCCACTGGAAATGGAGGACAGCAAAGACAATGGGAATCCCAGTGGTGATAAAGAAGAGACCCAGGGTCAAAGTGAGCCCAGAGACAGTGTTGAAGGTACAGTACAATGGCCAAGGTGACAGCAAAAAGAAAGCTACTGAGGGTAAAGTAGGGACTACAGGAAATCTTAGTGTGGACCCATAGGGTATGTCACCAGGTCCCAGGAGATGGGGTGGCCCCCCCTGCTCTCTCCACACACCTATCCTTCACTTCATATCCAGCCACCTCAGCACTGACCCCATGCTGTTGAGCTCCTGGCCAGCTCAGCCTCTCCAGTACGACCCATCCTTTGGCTTTCCTCCCTATGCCACTTGCAGACTCCAACTGCCATTCTTCCCTGGCACAACCTCCTTGTGCCTAATAATCTCATCCATGAGAAAAAATGCTTAGATAAACAAATTCAAAGGATCCATGGAATCAGCTTTGGAAGAGCAAAAGCTATAGGCATGCCATACAGAGCCATACAGAGCCACTGTCCTCACTACACACAAGCCAAGACTCCTGGTCAAGCCAGCTTCCTCGTGCCTCTTTTCTGCCCCAGGACTTTTTTTTTTTTTAATTTTACTTATTTATTTGAGAGAGAGAGAAAGAGAGCAAGAGAGAGCACGAACAGGGGGGTTAGGGAGAAGCAGGCTTTCCGCTGAGCAGGGAGCCTGACGCGGGGCTCAATTCCAGGACCCTGGGATCGTGACCTGAGCAGAAGACAGATGCTTAACCCACTGAGCCACCCAGGCGTCCCTCTGCCCCAGGACTTTTGCATAAATTGGCACACAGGTTTCTAGGCAAAAGAGGAAAGTAGAGACGAAACAATGAAGGCTAGACTGATGATGTCTTTTTCTAACTTAGCCTGCAGGGACAAAGTGACCACAAAGTTGTTTTCATGAGCACATGTCAGGCTCCAGACACAGGCTGGGATGCTGGGGGCCCAGGTAAAATGGTGGAACAGAGTTTGGGCTCCATTTCATCCTGGCCCAGGGCTCACTTAGCTTCAGGAAGGGTGAAGCATATGCAACACTGAGCCCCATTTGGAGAGCACTGGGAGGCAGGAGTTGGAGCAAAAGTGAGGCTCTAACAAAGGTCAGGGAGGGTCACAATGGTGAAGGACCTCTCTAACGGGATAGCCAAAAATGACCCAACAAGAAGAAAATGAGTGGATGGGTTGAGATCATATCTGACACTCCCCAGGGACTCCAAGATCTCTAAGCACAATTAGGAGGCTGAGATCCTGCCTTTGCCACGGAAGTAATCAGCCACCAGCATTTGGATTATTAATGTTGAAGTGATTGCTTGCTGACGGTCCTGGGATCCATTCAGATCATACACACATATGGGGTTAGCTCCTCTTCAAGGAGATTCAAAGAAAAGAGGCACCATCTTAGGCACTGAGCTGTGGTTCCAAGGACACAACTGCTTGCAGGAAGGACAGTTTATATCTGGCCAGGGAAACCAGCTATAACCACACACAACAGCCCACAGTCTAAGGCCAAAGGAATAGCACAGACAACAAGAAATTTGAAATTCAGAAAAGCTCAAGGTCAGGGTGTGCTGAGGAATCCAGGAAGGCATTTTAGGAAAAAAAATGTGTTTGTTCTTTTCTCTGAACATTTATGGAGCACCTCCCAGGAGTGTGCCAGGCATTGCTCCAAGCTCTGAGGACAGAGAGAGAAGTCAGAGTTGCCCTCAAGAGGCTCAGAGCCTTATAGGGACAACTGACTGTGGACCTGTGACAATCTCTCTGATTCAGATCCCTAAGGGGGCTGGGGGCACAGGAGAGGACCATTCATGCCACCTAGGTGGGACAGAGGCACAGAGACTTCAGAAGGTGACAGTTGTTCCAAGCTTAAAGCAAAGGAGCAGGGACAGTTCAAGCAGGGGGGGCAGAAACGACAGAGAATCCAAGCTGTGGTGGTCTGTCCATGGAACGTCTGTGGGGTTAGGGGGCTGGGCTGGAGAGAAAAGGTGGGGGCGTCTTTGAATCCTTATAAAGCAGAAAGTATCAGAAATGCCACTGGGACTCCTGGCTCTGGGGAAAAGTTGCTCCAGTCAGAAGGGCTGGAGGGGGAGCACGGAGCATCAGGAATGAACAGGCTGTGTCTTTGTGGGCTCTGGGCAGTCTAGTACCTTCTCCTGGGCTCCTGTCTCTTCCTCTGTTAGGCAGGAGCCACCCTGCCCCTCCTCTTCCTCACCCCAGATATAAGGACCCAGTGAAATGTGGTTTGTGTGAGTCCTGGGACGACATTTAAGTGCCTTCCAGGAGCTAGCTTAGCTCATTGCTGCGAGCTCCCAGAGCCGGCCCGATTTGTTCTGGGCGACTGAGAGCAAACAAACAACCCGCTTAATAACCACCCAGTCAGGACTGTATCCAAGAGTGCCCGGCCACTCTTCTTTAGGTGGAAACCAAATCGAACTGATTTATTTTAAGTGAGAGTTACGCAAGTCATCACCAAGTATGGATTTAAGCTTTAAGAATTAATGAAAGGAAAAAAATTGCGAATGTGCCCAAACCACAATCCAAATGAAGCTTTGTCCTTGAACAATCGTAATTTAGGATTGTCATCTGCAGGTCTGATAATGAAAAGGAGACTTTATCCAGCCCCCTTCTCCAAATAATAAGAATTGATTTTTGACCCAGGCCAATCTATTGTTCCAGATCATTACCTTCAGAGAATAAATCATTTTCTGATGCAGTAAAACTGGTTTCTGGGGGTTTGGTGTTCCAGGCGGCCAGTAATGCAGAACGGAAAGCCTCTTTCAGCAGCGAGCAGCTCTGGGGAGAACAAAGCGGCCTGCCTGGTCTGATTCTTCAGGCTTCCTTTCAAGCATCTGAATTCCAGCTAGACCCGGGTGCTTTCTAAACAATCTGGTTCTGGCCCTCTGGTCCTGAGGCCCGAATTTCTGTTTTTCCTTCAGGAATGCCCTCTGCTCTGCTCTATTGCAGCAGCTGACCCCCGGGGCCCCGAACCCAAGAGCCGGGCAGTGGGAAGTGGCCAAGATCCCTCACGCTCATTCGGAATCACAAATCCGAAATGCCATAAGCAAGCCTCATTATTATCCATAAGAAGTCGGCATGGTAAGACATTCGGGAAAAATACATTCTTCTTCCCTCCACGGTGAGCGGCCGAGAACACAATGGTACTCTTCTATTTCTTATTCCAAGTGACAAAGGTGTCTCTTCCCTGCTGGGGGGGTGGGGTGGGGGGGGAGTGGGGGGGTGGGGAACTAGCACAGATGCAAAGGCTCTTAGCAAGTGACAGACGAGAAACAGAAGTGCTTAAAAGGCCATCCTATTTGCTTCTCACAATCATGGTATGAGGAGAATATTGTTGAACCTTTTGTACAGATTGAAAAACCGAGGCTTCACAGGTCTTGGTGACTCTCTCCAGGCTGCACATCTAGGCTTAGTGTCACAGTTAAAATCCAGGCCTCTGGAGCCCCAGCCTTTGTTCCTTCCACCAACCCAGGTGGAAACTAGGAGAAGGTGCTTCTGCGGTCCATCTGTCTGGAGACTAGGGTGGGAGAGGAGATGCTGTCCCAGGCACAGTGGGGATGACCACAGCTGGCCTCCTGAAGCCACTCCCAAGTGCCAAGTTCTTGTCAGACACGGGGTCATGTGGGTGGGACTTTATGAGACAGCACCAGCAGGGAGGGCCCCACACTCAGTGTGGGGACCCTGTGATGGGAATGACTGGCTGCCAAGGGGGAACATGGCTGAGATGTCTTATATCAACCCTACCCTTTCCCTCCTTAGCCCGTCAGTCTCCCGTGTAATCCTGGGATTGGCCAGGGTGTCTCCTTGGCTCTCATGGCTTCAACGTTCAGAAAACCTCAAGTCTCAGCTCACCATAAGCCCATGAACTGCCCCCCTCCCATAGAGGTGAATCCCAGGTAGCCGTGTGTGTGCAGAGTAACCCAGGATACATGCACACACACACGTGTGTACTCAGAGTCTCACCAGGGTGACAGCTGAAACATTTAACGACTGGTATGACATGGGACCAACCAATCGAACAGACAATGTCCATGAAAGTCAGGACCCACTTCCCTAGTGCACTCATCAGGGGAATGCTGTGCTGGCCCCACGGCTGGTTGTATCCGGTATGGACTCTGAATTTCAGCCAAGCTGATGAGATTCTGTCTCTGAAAATTCAGAATTAGGAGAAAGAGAGTCGGGTTTTTAATGGAGAAGAAGTAAACTGGAACTGTGGTTGACCAGTATTTTATATCCTATGGGCCAAGAGGCAAATAAAGACCAACTACAAAAGAAAAATAAAGCTGACCAGTAAAAGAGGCAGAGGGGAGAGGCTCTTCTCATGGGCTCTTCAGCTCAGGGTCTCCCTCCCTTCCTAAGCCCAGACTTATTTAAAAACAACAATTTCCTTTTGCTTATGTATCAGGGTCAAAAATTATGCCCCATCACTCAGATTTGAGAACAAAATAGCTTTCTTGTTTTTCATCTCTATCCTCATCTTCCTTGACATCACCTCCCCACCACTGAAGCAGCCCTTCCTGGTTCCCCACGTCTGCATAGGTGTGAGTTGGGGGGGAGGGGCGTTCTATTTGCCAGTCAAAGGTGAGTCCATCTGTTTTGAGAGAAAACGGCCTTTCTCAGGTTAAATCCTAGGAGCGAGTGTTTAGTCTTGCAGGATATGTCCTCCCCTTTTCCTGGCCAAGGTCACCTGGGTTGACAGCCCCAGTGGCCTTTGGGGGAGGCTTTTCTTAAATATCTCCCCCCTTTTCATTTAAATGGGTGTGAGTGGCTTTCTGTTACTTTTAACCATTCTTGATGAACACAGGACTAGACAAGAAGCTCCTCCTTGGATCTTTCCAAGGGCAGCCCTTGTGGCCTCTACCTTCTGAAGGCACCAGGTATAGGCGTTCGACCTTTGATTCCATCTGTCTAGTGACTCCTCTTCCTATGTGTGAACAGAGGAGCCCCTGGGCTGGCCTGCTGCATCCACTCCTTCTCGGGGGAGCAGGAGGTTGGCTAGACTCTGACACATGTGCCTCTTTCATTTCCTGCACCTTGTTCCTTGCAGAGCAGGGTCTTATCCCATATGCCAGGTGCTAGACGGGGCCTGACACCCTCCCCACCTGCCCAGTTTTCCCTGTTCAGTTCTGACCCTGTTGCTTGTGAGTCAAGCCCCCATCACAGTGCCTCTTATCTGCTCCATTGTCACAGACTCCTCAGAGATCATGGGCCTGGGAACCTACCTCAGGGCCCTCCAGCCAGGGCAGGGAGGAAAGCAGGATTGGGATCACTACCCACAGGGAGTACCAGCTCTTTGGACACTGTTGCTAGAAAGCTCACCCCTTCTGCTTCCTGGGTCAGGTCTCTCCCCTGCTGCCAGCTCCAGCTCACTGCCCAATTCTGCCCACTCCACCCCCAGTCCCAGGGCCTTCTGTGGCCATGCCATCCCAGGTCACCAAGCCTCAGCCAGCTCACGTTGTTTAAGATGCAAGCTCCTGATTGCCCTGAGATGCCCATAAATCTCTCCTCAAGAGATCTAGAAGGACACCAAAAGCTTCTCACCTCCCTCCAGAGATCATTCTGGCCTCAGCTACTTGCGGCTTGAGGGCACAGGAGGCAGGCCTAGAAACTTCCTCTAAGGGTCCTCTGGTCCATCAGCACCAGCTGCCCACCCCTAGAGCTCTGTCGCCCCCCATAGGGGCTCTGCTCTTCCTCATTATGGCTTCACTGTGGCTGGGTTGATTGAATCCACTTCTGCAAATCCCAGGGGTCGGCCCGGGGGGAGGGGAGAGGAAGGACACTGAGTGACTAGGGTGCCATTGACGGACAGCAGTAGCCATGAGCCCTCCGGTTTGGGCGTTGCAGGGAAGGGCCAGGAGGAGTAGGAATACTGGGCTCCAGCACGTTTGCTCCCCAGAGGCAAGCAGGATCTCTAGCTGACTTTCCCACAAATGCATCTCCATCTGGGATTGAGTGTCTTTGATTGAGTTTAATATCTGGACTAGAAAATGCATTACCATTTATAAAGTCATCTTTAATAATTTCATACCATAATCTTCAAAATTTAATAAGCCCTCCAGAGATAATTAATAAAAATGTGACCTAACAAAAAGTAAAATGTAATAGTATAATATTTTCAGATATTAAAAGGCTACATGTCCAATGATCCTTCTCCCCCCCTGGCTTTCTCCTCAGCACTGCCCTCAGGGAGGGAGATAAGATTTAGACCAGAACAAAGAGGTAAGGTAAATTCTTACCTTTGAGCCCCATTCCAAGAGCTGGGTGCTTAAAAGGGAATGGTTTTCCTTTGAATTTCAAAGGATATATTTGACTTGGATAATCAGGAACCAGAGCTCTGTGAATACAGCATAAAGTTGAATCAAAAACACAAGAAATAACAAGTGTTGATGAGGATGTGGAGAAAGGGGAACGCTCACACACTATTGGTGGGAATGCAAACTGGTGCAGCCACTCTGGAAAACAGCATGGAGGTTCCTCAAAAAATTAAAAATAGAAATACCATATGATCTAGTAATTCCACCACTGGGTATATATATATATATATATATATAAATGAGATGAGTGTGGCCAATCAGGTGTTACTACCAGGACTTGGTTCTTGAGTGACGCATGGGTTCAGGGTCAGGTAGCTGGTTTCCATGGTGGCTGAGATGGGATGAAGTCCAGCAATCTGGTGGCAGCAATGCCCATGGCCAAGCTGAAAAGGGCTCAGCTATCATCCACAAAGGGACAGCTCTGTGTGGTGTCTTGTTTCACCCCGCCTTCTTGGTATTTGCCTGAGCCCGGACCTGCAGCTTTCCTCCAAAGCCAGGACAACACAGAAACACACACTGAAAACTTATTTAACCCCAGACGGGGAGATAAGAGGAGGGGAAGGGGTCAGTTCCAAGTTTGGCTGAATATTTAACCAAATTTACAATATCTTAAACCAGAAGAAACTGCATTACCAATATTAAAGTTGGTTGGTTGGTTGGTTGGTAGGTGGTGGTAGTGGGGGGTGGTCCTGCCTTCAAAGGAAATGAGGGCTCCTGAGCATGTTCAGTTCCAGATACCTAAATTAGATTGTTTTATGTCTGGTGTAGACAATGAGGATAAAAATAAGTGTAATGAACAGTGACCTAGAGAGCAGTCATTGCGTATCTGGGCAGGGCAGGCAGCTGTGAGTAGGTCCAAGGGGAAACAGGAACTCAGCCAAGGCTGGGGACCAACCCACAGGCATGGGACCCCCCACAGGAGCAGAAAAGATCCCTTGCCACGTGTTTAGTGGGAAGCAGCCTCCGCTGGAAGCTAGAGGAAGCCAGCCCCGCCAGCTTGTCTCAGAGACAGCTTGGGGCGTGGAACCAGAAAAGTACCTTTTTATTTTCTTGAGCTTTCTTGCCTTTTCCAACACACTTGGAGTCTCCCTACTGCCTTACCCAGAATTGCACTCTCTTCCCTGCCCTTGGATAATGGTGCCTTTGGCACTGTGCCCTTGGATGACCCTCCTTAGTTCCATGTACCACACTACTGTGGTACTCACTTTGGACCCAGGGGCCAGGTATCTGCCCTGACCTGTGTGGGCCTGGCCTGCCTAGAGAGGTGATCAGACAAGTGGCCACTATTTCAGGAGTGATGAATGGATCAGACTACAAAGGTCAATGACAGGAGCCCCTGTAGAGCCAGGATGGGTGATTTTAGTTCAGAAAGGAGTGTGGATGCTTGGAAGTGGAAAAAAGAGGACCAAATGGCCCTCACCAGATCCCCCACAATTACCAGCAGATAAGAAAAGAGGTGGTGGGTCTATGAAGCAGACACTTCTCCACTTGGTAAGCATATTTCTTGATGGTTCAGCAGAAGGTGTGACCCAGAAAGAAGGACAACCAAACTGTCTAGTTAGAACATGGGGTAGAGATGATTTCAGTAAGTCTTAGTGATGTTGCCCAATTCCTAGATGGAGAGCCACGTGCCTAGGAATAAAGCATGAGAGCAAGAGACAGTGCTCTCTCCCCACTCACAACCACACCTGACAGATTCCACCCCTCCCTCCTGGGTAGTCACTAGCAGCTGAAAGTGACAAGAAAAGTGCAGTCCCTCTAAGAGCTCCATAGGAGCCCATCCCTGCCCTTCCACCACAAAGGACCAAAACACACTGTTGAGTGACATTCTTCCTGTTGCCTAGGAATTTGTGATTAGGGCCCCCACTACCAACACCTTCTATATTCCGAAGAGATGAGATTTAAATCAAGGTTGAGATTGAAGGTATAAATTTGGATTAAATTTTAATACCCAAAAGAGATCTGAAAGTTACAGATCTGACCAAGATGCTGTTAAGGAGGGGAAAGAGATTCAGCAGGGTATGGACAAAATAAGTGACTGGGGAAAAATAAAATTGCTCATGTTCTTACTCCTCTGGGTATGTAACCCTCTATGGTATGTAGCCAGCCAGTTACAGGGAAGCATTGACTCAGTCATCCACTCCCTGAGCCTCCAGATGGGCTGGTAGAGACAATTCCCTTCTGTGTCATCATCTCCTTAAGGAACTGAAACCATGTACAACCGGTGCCTTTTCCCCCTATCTTCTGTGAATGAGAAGAAGATGAGAGAGGTGGAAGATGGCAGAGGAGTAGGAGACCTGGATTTCATCTGGTCTCAGGAATTCAGCTGGATAGGGATCAAACCATTCTGAACACCTCCGAACTCAACAGGAGATCGAAGAAAAGAATAGCAACAACTCTCTGAACAGAAAAGCGACCACTTTCTGGAAGGTATTTTCTGATTTGTTTAGAGTATATTTTCTGGGGATGTTGTTACCCTGTTAGCATTTTGTTCTCTCATTCATCTATTCTCTTCTGGACAAAATGACAAGAGGGAAAAAAATCACCTCAACAAAAAGAACAAGAGGCAGTACCAACTGCCAGGGACCTACTCAATACAGACATTAGTATGATGTTGGACCTAGAGTTCAGAATGATGATTTTAAAGATAGTAGCTGAGGCAGAAGAGAGAATCAGTGATACAGAAGACCAAATGATGGAAAATAAAGAAGCTGAGAAAAAGAGAGATAAACAACTACTGGATCATGAGGGCAGAATTCGAGAGATAAGCAATACCATAAGATGAAACAACATTAGAATAATTGGGATCCCAGAAGAAGAAAGAGAGAGAGGAGCAGAAGGTATATTGGAGCAAATTATAGCAGAGAACTTCCTTAATTTGGGGAAGGAAA
>NW_022589732.1:22906301-22922121 GCF_004348235.1 Phoca vitulina | reverse complement strand
AAAAGACACAGCTATCAGATTGGATTAAAAAACAAGACCCATCGATATGCTGTCTGCAAGAGACTCATTTTAGACCCAAAGACACCCCCAGATTGAAAGTGAGGGGGTGGAAAACCATTTACCATGCTAATGGACACCAAAAGAAAGCTGGGGTGGCAATCCTTATATCAGACAAATTAGATTTTAAACTAAAGACTGTAATAAGAGATGAGGAAGAACACTATATCATACTTAAAGGGTCTATCCAACAAGAAGATCTAACAATTGTAAATATCTATGCCCCTAACATGGGAGCAGCCAATTATATAAGGCAATTAATAACAAAAGCAAAGAAACACATTGACAACAATACAATAATAGTGGGGGACTTTAACACCCCCCTCACTGAAATGGACAGATCGTCTAAGCAAAAGATCAACAAGGAAATAAAGACTTTAAATGACACACTGGATCAAATGGACTTCACAGACATATTCAGAACATTCCATCCCAAAGCAACGGAATACACATTCTTCTCTAGTGCCCATGGAACATTCTCCAGAATAGATCACATCCTAGGTCATAAATCAGGTCTCAACCGGTACCAAAAGATTGGGATCATCCCCTGCATATTTTCAGACCACAATGCTTTGAAACTAGAACTCAATCACAAGAGGAAAGTCGGAAAGAACTCAAATACATCGAGGCTAAAGAGCATCCTACTAAAAAATGAATGGGTCAACCAGAAAATTAAAGAAGAATTTAAAAAATTCATGGAAACCAATGAAAATGAAAACACAACTGTTGAAAATCTTTGGGATGCAGCAAAGGCAGTCCTAAGAGGAAAGTATATAGCAATACAAGCCTTTCTCAAAAAACAAGAAAGGTCTCAAATACACCACCTAACCCTACACCTAAAGGAGCTAGAGAAAAAACAGCAAATAAAGCCTAAACCCAGCAGGAGAAGAGAAATCATAAAGATCAGAGCAGAAATCAATGAAATAGAAACCAAAAGAACAGTAGAACAGATCAACAAAACTAGGAGCTGGTTCTTTGAAAGAATTCACAAGATTGATAAACCCCTGGCCAGACTTATCAAAAAGAAAAGAGAAATGACCCAAATCAACAAAATCATGAATGAAAGAAGAGAAATCACGACCAACACCAAAGAAATACAAACAATTATAAGAACATATTATGAGCAACTATATGCCAGCAAATTAGATAACCTGGAAGAAATGGGTGCATTCTTAGAGATGTATGAACTACCAAAACTGAACCAGGAAGAAATAGAAAACCTGAACAGACCTATAACCAGTAAGGAAATTGAAGCAGTCATCAAAAATCTCCCAAAACACAAAAGCCCAGGGCCAGATGGCTTCCCAAGGGAATTCTACCAAACATTTAAAGAAGAATTAATACCTATTCTTCCGAAACTGTTCCAAAAAATAGAAATGGAAGGAAAACTTCCAAACTCGTTTTATGAGGCCAGCATTACCTTGATCCCAAAACCAGACAAAGACTCCATCAAAAAGGGGAATTACAGACCAATATCCTTGATGAACATGGATGCAAAAATTCTCACCAAAATACTAGCCAATAGGATCCAACAGTACATTAAAAGGATTATTCACCACGACCAAGTGGGATTTATCCCTGGGCTGCAAGGTTGGTTCAACATCCACAAATCAATCAACGTGATACAATACATTAACAAAAGAAAGAACAAGAATCATATGATCCTCTCAATAGATGCAGAAAAAGCATTTGACAAAGTACAGCATCCTTTCTTGATCAAAACTCTTCAGAGTACAGGGATAGAGGGTACATACCTCAATATCTAAAAGCCATCTATGAAAAACCTACAGCGAATATCATTCTCAATGGGGAAAAACTGAGAGCTTTCCCCCTAAGGTCAGGAATGCGGCAGGGATGTCCACTATCACCACTGCTATTCAACATAGTATTAGAAGTCCTAGCCACAGCAATCAGACAACAAAAAGAAATAAAAAGCATCCAAATTGGCAAAGAAGAAGTCAAACTCTCACTCTTTGCAGATGATATGATACTTTATGTGGAAAACCCAAAAGACTCCACCCCAAAACTGCTAGAACTCATACAGGAATTCAGTAAGGTGGCAGGATATAAAATCAATGCACAGAAGTCAGTGGCATTCCTATACACCAACCACAAGACAGAAGAAAGAGAAATTAAGGAGTCGGTCCCATTTACAATTGCACCGAAAACCATAAGATACCTAGGAATAAATCTAACCAAAGAGGCAAAGGATCTGTACTCAGAAAACTATAAAATACTCATGAAAGAAATTGAGGAAGACACAAAGAAATGGAAAAACATTCCATGCTCATGGTATGGAAGAACAAATATTGTGAAGATGTCAATCCTACCTAGAGCAATCTACACATTCAATGCAATCCCCATCAAAATACCATCCACTTTTTTCAAAGAAATGGAACAAATAATCCTAAAATTTGTATGGAACCAGAAAAGACCCCGCATAGCCAGAGGAATGTTGAAAAAGAAAAGCAAAGCTGGCGGCATCACAATTCCGGACTTCCAGCTCTACTTCAAAGCTGTCATCATCAAGACAGTATGGTACTGGCACAAAAACAGACACATAGATCAATGGAACAGAATAGAGAGCCCAGAAATGGACCCTCAACTCTATGGTCAACTAATCTTTGACAAAGCAGGAAAGAATGTCCAATGGAAAAAAGACAGTCTCTTCAACAAATGGTGTTGGGAAAATTGGACAGCCACATGCAGAAGAATGAAACTGGACCATTTCCTTACACCACACACAAAAATAGACTCCAAATGGTTGAAAGACCTCAATGTGAGACAGGAGTCCATCAAAATCCTAAAGGAGAACACAGGCAGCAACCTCTTCGACCTCAGCCGCAGCAACTTCTTCCTAGAAACATCGCCAAAGGCAAGGGAAGCAAGGGCAAAAATGAACTATTGGGACTTCATCAAGATAAAAAGCTTTTGCACAGCAAAAGAAACAGTCAACAAAACCAAAAGACAACTGACAGAATGGGAGAAGATATTTGCAAATGACATATCAGATAAAGGGCTAGTATCCAAAATCTATAAAGAACTTATCCAACTCAACACCCAAAGAACAAATAATCCAATCAAGAAATGGGCAGAAGACATGAACAGACATTTTTCCAAAGAAGACATCCAAATGGCCAACAGACACATGAAAAAGTGCTCAACATCGCTCAGCATCAGGGAAATCCAAATCAAAACCTCAATGAGATACCACCTCACACCAGTCAGAATGGCTAAAATTAACAAGTCAGGAAATGACAGATGTTGGTGGCGATGTGGAGAAAGGGGCCCTCCTATACTGTTGGTGGGAATGCAGGGTGGTGCAACCACTCTGGAAAACAGTATGGAGGTTCCTCAAAAAGTCGAAAATAGAGCTACCATATGATCCAGCCATTGCACTGCTGGGTATCCGAAGGGGTATGTGCACCCTGATGTTTATAGCAGCAATGTCCACAATAGCCAAACTATGGAAAGAGCCAAGATGTTCATCAACAGATGAATGGATAAAGAAGATGAGGTATATATATACAATGGAATATTATGCAGTCATCAAAAGGAATGAGATCTTGCCATTTGCAACGACGTGGATGGAACTGGAGGGTGTTATGCTGAGTGAAATAAGTCAATCAGAGAAAGACATGTATCATATGACCTCACTGATATGAGGAATTCTTAATCTCAGGAAACAAACTGAGGGTTGCTGGAGTGGGGGGTGGGGTGGGAGGGTTGGGATGGCTGGGTGATAGACATTGGGGAGGGTATGTGCTATGGTGAGCGCTGTGAATTGTGCAAGACTGTTGAATCACAGATCTGTACCTCTGAAACAAATAATACAACATATGTTAAAAAAAAAAAAAAAAGAAGAAGAAGATAGCAGGAGGGGAAGAATGAAGGGGGGGAAATCGGAGGGGGAGACGAACCATGAGAGACGATGGACTCTGAGAAACAAACTGAGGGTTCTGGGGGGGGGGAGTGGGAGGATGGGTTAGCCTGGTGATGGGTATTAAAGAGGGCATGCTCTGCATGGAGCACTGGGTGTTATACACAAACAATGAATCATGGAACACTACATCAAAAACTAATGACGTAATGTATGGTGATTAACATAACAATAAAAAATTTTAAAAAAAGAAGATGAGAGAGGTGGGGAGAGGAAGAGAACTTATATGGTGTCAAGCTTGGTGCTTCCCATTGTTGTCTCTCTTACACAGGCAACCCATTCAACAGATAACAAAATCAAGCCTCCAAGAGGTGAAGCAATTAGTTCAAATGTTCTTCACTTTACACCCAGGTGTGTCTGACACAAAAGTCACACTCTTTCCTCTATGTCACAAATAGAAGAGATTACACTGCCCCTGCCTAAAAACAAACTATTCTCATCTTTCTCTCCATGATTTTCCCAATTCATACCACTCTGCATAGGCCCTCCTCTCCCAACTTCACCCCTCCAGAGCCTGACTTTGTCATCATCAGTGATGCATTTCCCAATATTTTCCTGGACATTGGGAATCATGCCAAACATTCTCAAGCCTGATCCTACTTCCTTGTCCCCCATGGAGAAGGTGGCCACAAAAGCAGATCATTTTCATGAGCCACAACTCTGACCTCACTGGACTGTGCCTTACCATTTGAAAACATGCCAGACAGACAGAAAGTCAAAGTCTTCTCTATAAAATGCCCCTATGTTTTCACAGGTACAGCTCCCCAGATTTGGTCAACCAGCCTAGAGACTGTGTATCCCAAAGGGAATTTCTTCCAGGATTACTAGGTCAGGCTCAAAACAGCTCATTTCCTTTCCAAAGTGTCTCCTTCCCATTCTGCTACTCCAAAAGTGGAGTAGCAGACTAGACTTACTTTCCTGTCTGAAACAACCAAAAAAGAAGCAGATAAAATGGATGAAACAATGGCTTTCAAGATGTTGGATATCTGGCTGTGAAGGACTGTGGTCCCTGAAAGATGGGAAACCAACATGGTGAGCTTATTGCCTTGAGAGAGCTTCTAGGGAAAGCCCAGGCAGAGCCCATCAGTCACTTGGAGTTGAGGAGACAGCAGGGAGAGCCATGGAAGACCACGGGGCCTGGAGTTCACAGGACGGAGGGCCGATGAGGACAGAGGTGCAGAGAGAGACTCCCAGAGATGTATAGATGGTCTCCTCAGATAGTCAGCAGACTTCTGATCAATGTGTGTGTATGTGCATGTGTGTGTGTGTGTGTGTGCATGAGTGTAAACCACCAGAGGCATGGGTGGGAGACATCCTCAGGGATTAGAGGGAGAAGCACCCAACAAGACCAGAAAGTGTCCATTCCACCAGCCAGGCTGGAAAACCAAAACCATGAAATGTGGTTTCTGATTTCAGTTCTGGGGGTGAAATCCCCAAAAGCTATCTGTCAAGATCCTGCCTCTCAGTGCCAAGCATCCCATGGTGCTCCTTCGTGGCTGTCACACTTCTACTTCCACTGTCCCCATCTACCTCAGTCCCCCCCATCTACCTCAGTACCCCCCACATCTATCTCAGTCACCCACTACTGGGTGACCAGTAAGTGGGTCCCACCCTTACTGGCTGTCCCTGTAGCTTCTGGTGCCACCCCACTGCAGAGCTGGGATTCTCTCATTCCTCATTTCTAACCAATGCACTCAAGAAAGAAAAAGTGTTCTAACATCCCAGCTTTGGATTTTTTCTTCCTTGATCAGGGTTGACCAGTAAGAGAAGTTTTTTTTTTTTTTTTTTTTTTTTTATGATTTTATTTATTTATTTGGGGGGGAGGGAGGAGGAGGGAGAAAATCTCCAGCAGACTCTTGCCGAACACAGAGCCTGATGCTGGGCTAGATCCGATGACCCTGAGATCATGACCTGAGCCAAAATCAAGAGTCAGATGCTTAACTGACTCTGCCACCTAGGTGCCCCAAGAACTTTTTCTTACAGCTCTTTCATATGCCTCTGTTTTAGATGATTGGACACCTCTACTTAGGGACTTGGCACAGACCTTCTGGAGACTGGTTAGGAACAGATTAATGCTGATTGGCCACACTGAAGATTGTCACTCCACACTGCCCCTGTGCAGAGTGTCTGCACTGTGGTGGGCATGTGAGGGCCACTCTTCTCTATAGTGATCACTGCCCAAAAGGCGATCAGGAGAAGGAGAAGAGAGAAGAGGAGGAACAGAGCAAGGAGGCGAAGCAACAGTTGATCTGCCAGGCTCTGCCCATTGCAGAGGTGGACTGCAGCAGCACTACACCCACGTGGATGGTCCCGAAAGACCAGAAAGAAGGGCGATCCTTGCAGCTGTGCAAGCTTTCAGGAATGTATCTCTGATGACTTTGCCTGAAAGGAGACATGAAAATGCACACACGGCCAGTTCACGAAGTCTTCAGAAGCCACCAATCATTTCTACCCACGCCGCAGCAGCAATCCTGGCTCTCCATGAATTGTTTCCCCAACTGAAGCGGGACAGTGTGCTGGACACTGTCAGTGGAGAACAAGCCCCTTGACAATGGCTTAAAGCATGGACAACTTAAAGGACACAAAACATTAACTGTAGGAAGTCTAACCAGGAAAATGTGCACAGGGAGGAGGGAGAAAAATAACATTTATTGAATACTTGCTCTTCAAGCCTTTCATTATCTGGCTAGCTGTACCTAGTACAATTTAAATAGTTCCAGCAGATCTCAGCAGTTATTAATAGATAGTTCTACAGGTGTTGGATGTGTTCAACTACCATCTGCAGTGCCTTGCATTGCTGATCTTTGGGTTGGACCACATTTCCCTCATTGCTCTTCTCTGCTTATTCCAGCTTGCTGATAATTTTAGACCCAGTGCTGTCATTTGATTGGTCTTAAGGGACTCCTCATTCCTCTCCACCCCACGTATTGTCCTCTTTACTCAGTGTGTTCTGCGGATCCTCATGTCTCTGGCATTTCATTCAAGTGTCTGGGCTCATTTTACTTCATCTCTACTTCATTTTTGTTTCTTCATAGTTTCTCAGAATTCTTCTTTGTGGCAAAAGAAGTGCTTCACCTCTTAAAATATTTAAGGCCTTGAATGAGGAAATATATTCTCAAAATACATAATATTATTTGATGAAGTAAACTCTCCAAAACAGGCATTGGTATAAATACTTGTACACCTTTATTTTTTTTTAAATTAGAAGAGATTTTTAGGAAGTGATAAAGTTTCAATTCTTGTTGACATACTCAAACACAGGCTACCTCCACTTCTTATCGCCAAAATTCATCCTTTCAAAGTGTACACTTCAGTGGGTTTAGTATATTCATAGAGTTGTACAGCCATCACCACTATCTAATATTAGAATATTTTCATCACCCTAAAAAAGAAACCCTGTACCCAATAGCAGTCACTACCCAGCGAACCCTCCTCCAAGCTCTAGTAAACATTAATTGACTTTTTGTTTCAGTGAATTTGCCTCTGCTGGGTATTTCATATAAATGGAATATACAATATGTGGTCTTTTGTGACTGTCTCATGTCAATTAGAATAATGTTTTCAAGGTTCATCCATTTGAAGTGTGTATTAGTACTTCATTCTTTTTTATTGTCGATAATATCCCATTGTGTGGATATACATTTTGTTTGTCCATTCCTCAACTGATGGCCATGTCAGTGGGTTTTGCTTTTTGGATATTATGAATAATGCTGCCATGAACAGTCATGGGCAAGGTTTTGTGTGGGCATATGCTTTCATTTCTCTTGAGTATATACACAGGAGTGGAATTAGTGGATCATATGGTAACTCCATGCTTAGCTTTTTGAGGAACTTTCAAACTGCTTTCCAAAGTGATTGCACCATTTTACATTCTTACCAGCAATGTATGGGGGTGATAGCCAGGGGTGTGGCTGGCTTAGTCACTGCCCCTCTATCAGCAATATGAGAAGGTGGATGATAGGCAGACAAAGGAGTCACCAGGTCACTAATGCTTATAGTGGAGTGAAGTGAAAAAAATAAATAAATAATATTAAAGCATAAATAATCTTACTGAGCACCTCAGATTTGCCTTTGACAAATAAACAAAGATGTCTGTGTTTTAAAAAGGGGTGGTGGTGGTGCACATACTCATTACTGTTGAAAGCAAAGCCTGACAGCTGTCATAGCTCCCTGCCTGGTCACACACAGACCCCCGTGAAGACCCTTTCCTAGTCCCCACTTCTCCAGCCCAGGCCACCCTTCTCTCAGCTCCCATGTTGGCATGAGAGAAGCAGCCTCTACCTTCCTCTATTTTCTTTCCCGTCTTAGCATTGTGGTACAAATTCTGTACCTTCACTTGGGTTTGCCCCTTTGAATCTTAAAAGCCTGTTTGGGGAATCATATAGTTGAAATTTGACTATTTCTGGCTGGTGTTCTTCCTATTTATCTTACTCATCCTGAAGACCACGTGAGTGTCTTGATTGACTAGAGGTGGGGATCAGGCAATGTGTACAAAGAAATGGCAGGGAAAACAATAAGAATAATATTTCAAATTATTATTGTACACACCAAACACATACCTGAAAAATATTCATGTGAGAAAAACCTGTAATAGACCTATGCATTTTTAAGTGTGGTTAGGGGCAGTTCCATCTTGGAGAGGAAAAATAAATATATTAGGTAATCCCCAGTGACTTGTCTCAAAGACACAGCATCTTTGCCTCTGTTCCTTAAATCTGTTCTTTTCATTCACAGCCAAACTCAGTCAGCTGGTTCAAGTCCAGTGAGTATCTGATTCAGGTAAGAGACGTATTACTTTTAGTATGCCTAATGATTTTGGTCTTTGATTCTACTGTCTTGCACTTATGAAAACTACATTTCTTATATGTACTTTCATTTTTTCCCATCTTCCCCTCATTTTTATAAAAGAGGGACAAAATTCCACAAAACGCTCAAGTACTTGCATAAAGGTACACTGCTGTATAGACAAAGAAGGTGTGCTGTGGCCAAAACCAGATTGCTGGCAGGTGGGCCACAAGTCCCAGATGAAAGGGTCATCTATCAGCTAATGGGCAAATGTGTAAGTTCAACAATGGCAAGGTTTCTTCCCTTTGTTAAATATTGTATTAGAAATGTTTAATTTTGGGCGCCTGGGTGGCTAAATCGGTTAAGTGTCTGCCTTCGGCTCAGGTCATGATCCCAGGGTCCTGGGATCGAGCCCCGCATCGGGCTCCCTGCTCAGCGGAGAGCCTTCTTCTCCCTCTCCCTCCCCGCTCATGCTCTCTCTCACTATCTCTGTCTCTCTCTCTCTCAAATAAATAAATAAAATCTTTAAAAAAATGTTTAATTTTATAGAAGTTCTAGATGACCATTGTAAAAAGCTAAACAACAGAGTTGTGTAAGGAAAAAGTTAATTCTCTTCCTCTCCCACATGCCCCTTTACCTCCAGCGTATGTAGATAACCAATGTTAATTGCTTGGTGTGTTTCTTTCCACACCTTTCTCTACACAAACAAAAATGTCTATAAACATATGTACGCAAATGCTTGGTTGTATTATTTTTAATCTCAATGGATTCATACTATGGGCATTATATTGCAACCTGCTCTTTTAGTCAATAGTATACAATGGACTGCTTTCTAGACCTCTGCATAGAGATATAGTTAATTTTACCTTATGTATAATATTTCATCTTATGGATTTTTTCAAAATTTATTTAACCATTCCCCAAGATGAACCTTCAGATTAGTTTCAGCTTTTTGACACCACAATAAATTTTCTTGTACATTTACAGAAAAATAAATGACCCTATAATTTCTGTAACAAAAGTAGCCAAAATTGGTTTTCCTAAGTCAAAGGATTTGTGTATTATTTATATTACTAGATATCATTGTATTACCTTCCCAAAAGTTACAGAAATTCACAGTCCCACCAGCAATATCTAAAAGTATTTATTTCTCACTATGAAGGTGTGTCATCAATTGTTTTAACATTTGCCAATTGGATGAAGAATGGCATCTCATTTTCATTTACCTTTACCTGCTTCATTAGTAAGATTAAGCATCTCTTCAAATGTTAATTGGATAATTCTGTGAATTGTCTATTCATATCCTTTGCCTGTTTTTCTGTTATTTGTCTTTTTCTTACTGTATAGTTTTCTATTGCCACGATAACAAATTACCACAAACTTGGTAGCTTAAACAACACAAGCTCATTATCTTACAGTTACAGAAGTCAGAAGTGAGAAATGGGTCTCATTGAGCTAAAATCAAGATGGTGACCAATTGTGTTCCCATCTGGAGGTCCTAGAAGAGAATCTGTTTCTTTGCCTTTTCCAACTTCTAGAGGCAACCCACATTTCTTGGCATCTGGCTGTTTTCTACATCTTCAAAGCCACCAATGACAAATCAACTCCTTCTCACATTGCCTTCTCCCTGATTCTCTGTAGCCAGGAAGGGTTCTTTGCTTTTAAGGATTCACCAGATTGAGCCCATCTGGATGATCCAGGCATATACCTCCAACTTAAGGCCCATTAATCACATCAGCAAAGCCATTTTGCCACATAAACCACCTTACTCACAGGTTCAAGGGATTACAGCATGGGTATCTTTGGGAGCCATGAGACTGCCTTCTACATTTAACAATGTATGGAAGTACTGTATTTAAAAAAAAAAGGCGTTAGCCATTGTCAGCGTAAGTGTTGCACACATGCTTTAGCCCTACCATTTGCTTGTTTGATATTGTCTGTGACTCTGCTCTCCTCAGACTCGCGAATAACTTTCCATTTCATCCACCTTAAGGCTGTGTAATTGCTGTGAGGTAAGAAATAGTCTCCTGCAGTTTCCCGATTCAAAGCATCAGCAGCTTGAAGAACCAGAATCACAATGTAAGTTAAATTCACACCCCTACCAGGTCTCTTATGGGAAAGTCAGCGTAATAATGGTGATGCACTCTGAGAATGGGGTCATTTGGCTAGACTTAGCTACATCTGAACACCTGGAATTCCCCAATCCTTCTGAGTCACCCTTTGCCAGAAGAAGTCTCCCTTCTTCCCTCAGTGACCATGCATATTCTGCCTTGCTTGAAGACCCTTGAACTTACTTGGGATCAAGAGGATTCTAATTGCAAGAGGTGTCTCATTCTCTTTAAGATCTACTCTCCACCACTCCTTCTTGTGGTTTTTTTTTTAAATTTCATTTATTTGACAGAGAAAGAGAGAGAGAGTGAGAGAGGGAACACAGGCAGGGGGAGCGGGAGAGAGAGAAGCAGGCTCCCCGCCGTGCAGGGAGCCTGATGCGGGGCTCAACGCCAGGACCCTGGGATCACGACATGAGTGGAAGGCAGACGCTTAACGACTGAGCCACCCGGGCGCCCTTCTTGTCTTGAACACCCATTACTAAGACCAGATCCCAGCATAACCCAGGGGTATGAGTTTAATATGACACAATGTGGAGCTCTAATGGTTTCAAGCTCCTAATTACAAAGGGAGAAATTATTCTACCAGAGACAGCTGGAAGCTGAAATTCCCACACGGCAATTTTGAGCCCCACATGCCATTAAAGCAGCATGCAGTAAGGGGAGCCAACCACACACACTGGGCTACCTGATCCTGATTATCAAGGGGAAAAAGGATTGCTGCTCCCAAATGGGAACAAGAGAAGAATGTCTGAAATAATGAAATGATATATGTAAAGTGCTAAAGCAAAATAACTGACAACCAAGAATCTTGCACGAGAATAAAAATCCTTTCTATCCTTCAAAATAAAGACAAAATACATCTTTTTCAGATAATCAAAAACTAAACAGAGCTGCATTAGATGAAACACTAAAGGAAATTCTTCAGGCAGAAGAAAAATAATTCTAGATAGAAGCATGGATTTCCAAACATAAAAGAAGAGAATTCCACACATACAGAAAGACAGACAGATCTCAGTGAATACTGACTGTATGAAACAACAATGATAATGACATCATGTGGGGTTTTAAAATATACATGCAAAAAAATACATGCAATTAAGACACATAAAGAAAATAGTACAGGGGTGCTTGGGTGGCTCAGTCTGTTGAGCATCCAATTTTTTATTTTGGCTAGGTTCGTGATCTTTCTTTCCCTCTACCCTCCCCCTGCTCATGTACTCTCTCTCTCTCTCTCTCTCTCTCTCTCTCTTTAAAATAAATAAATAAATCTTTAAAAGAATAGTACAAAAAGCTAAAGGTACATTAAGGTAAAGTACTCTAAATGCCTTGACTAATTAGAATGTGAAAGATAATTTCTTAGACTTTCATAAATTAAGGATGCCTACTGTAATGTCTCCAGTAACCATTTAAAAAACTGTTGAAGAATATAATGCTATTAGACTAATAGAAAAAGAAGGAAATAAATAAAAACTGCGAGAAATAAAGAAAGCAAGAAAGGAAAGGAACATAGAATTGCTGGAATCAATAGAAAAATGCCACTAAGATAATAGATTTAAATCCAAATATATTACAATTACATTAAAATAAATTAACTAAATACTCCGATTAAATGATAGATTATCGTATGAATTAAAACTCAACTATTATATGTTTCTTACAAGAGATATACCCAAACAATATGCATATAGAAAAGATGAAAGGAAAAGGAAAAAAAAGTGTACCATACAAACACTAACTAAAAGAAAGCTGGTATAGCTACAGTAATGCCAGAAAAAAAATAAACTTCAGGGCCAATGTAAGTGATAATGTGCAATATTTCATAACAGTAAAAGAATCAATCATCAGTGATATTGGAAAAAGTCTAAAATTGTATACATCTAATGGCATGGCATCAAAATACATAATTCAGTAATTGACAAAACTAAAAGGAAAAAAAATGAATTCACGATTTTAGTGTAAAAAATTTTATTTTTTTAAAATTTTTTTTAAAGATTTTATTTATTTATTTGACAGAGAGAGAGAGATAGTGAGAGCAGGAACACAAGCAGGGGGAGTGGGAAAGGGAGAAAGAAGCAGGCTTACTGCTGAGCAGGGAGCCGATATGGGGGCTTGATCCCAGGACCCTGGGATGATGACCTGAGCCGAAGGCAGACGCTTAATGACTGAGCCACTCAGGCGCCCCCCAGTGTGAAAAATTTTAACACACCTCTTTCCATAACCAAAAGAATAAGTAGACAAAAATTCAGAAATAGAGAATACTCAACCTTATTTAGCACACTTTACCTAATTGACATGAAACATTGTATCACAAACTGCAAAATATGCCATTATTTTCAAGTGCACATAGAAAATTTACCAATATCAACCATATAGCGTTCATAAAGCAAGTGTCAACAAATTTTAAGAGGTAAAATCTCCGAGTATATTCCTTGACTGTAATGAAAGTTAAGTTAGAACTCAGTAACAAAAAATTAACTAGAATTTCTCAAATACTTAGGAATTCAGCAGTATACTTCTAAATAGCACATAAGTGAAAGAAAAAGTTACAGTGGAAATTTGAAAATATTTGGAGCTGAATGGCAGTGAGAACATGGCATATCACAATGTATTGCAATTCAGTAAAAACTATGAATAGCAGGAAATGTTTACCATTAAATGTATACATGAGAGAACATAAAATACCAAAAAATAAGGATCTAAACATCCATCTTAAGAAGTGAAAGAAGGAACAGCAAATTAAACTCCAAGAATGTGGAAGAAAATAACAGAGCAGAAAATAATAAAAAGGAAATAAATGAGGAACAGAGAAAAATCAAGAAAGCTTAAAACAAAGCTTTGAAGGCACTAATACAATTTACAGATCCCTGGGAAGACTAAACATGATGAGGGGAAAAGAAGGCACAATAAATCAATATCAGAAATGAAAAAGGGGGGGCGCCTGCGTGGCTCAGTCGGTTAAGTGTCTGCCTTCGGCTCAGGTCATGATACCAGCATCGTGGGATCAAGCCCTGCATCCGGCTCCCTGCTCAGCAGGGAGCCTGCTTCTCCCTCTCCCTCTGCCTGCCTGCCTGCCTATTTGTGATCTCTCTCTCTCTCTCTGTCAAATAAATTTTAAAAAACGTAAAAAAGAAAAAGAAATGAAAAAGGGATATGCCTGCACAGCTGACAGGCATTAAAAAGAAAATAAGTGGAAATAATGATAAAAACCCTTTTGCCAATATATTTAAATATGTAGATGAAAAGGATACATTTTTTAAAGACCCAACAAAATAGAAAACTTGAGTTGTACAATGCATTTTTAAAGAAATTAAATCCATAACTAAAAACCTTTCCTCAAAGAAAACTTCAGGCCCTGAGAGCTGCACTGGTAAGTTCTTCTAAACATTTAAAGCAGAAATAATGTCAGTCACGCCCAAACTCTTCCAGAAAACAGCAAATAGGAAACACTTCCCTACTTCTTCTATGAAGCAAGTATAATCTTTGAATCCCAAATCTGACAAGATCATTACAAGAAAAGAAAATCAGGAGAGAAAAAGCAAGATGGCAGAGGAGTAGGAGACCTGGATTTCGTCTCCTCTCAGGAATTCAGCTGGATAGGGATCAAACCATTCTGAACACGTACAAACTCAACAGGAGATCAAAGAAAAGAAGAGCAACAACTCTCTGAACAGAAAAGCGACCACTTTCTGGAAGGTAGGACATGCGGAGAAGTGAATCCGAGGCGATATTTGGGAGGATAGACGGCGGGGGAGGGGCCTCCGTCGGCCGCTTCTGGCAAGTGATAGAGCCACGGAGCACAAAATCGGAACTTTTAGAAGTCTGCTCCGCTGAGGGACGTCACTCTGGTGGCGAAGTGGGGGGTGGAACCCTCGCGGGACAGTGTGGTCTCAGGACCCTCGGGGTCCCAGAAAGACCGGGGGTGCCTGAGTGCGGCAGAGCTCCCAGGTACCGGAGCAGGGAAGCCGGCTGCAGAGACGGAGCCCAGGCGCGGGCTCTCAGCTCGGGGTTGTCATAAACCGTGATCCGCCGCACAGTCGGGCCACTGCTCCTCCAGCAGGGACCCAACAAGCGGCAGATCCGGGGAGACTCACCTTCTTCCCCCGGGAGAAGAGGTGCGGGAGTGCACCGCGGGGATCTGCTGGGTTTGGAGACTCCACCCGGGGTCAGATGCCAGATAGAAAGGCGCGGTCACAGGCCGGGTGAGCGTGGAGTGCGGCCGGAGACCGGGGAGACGGGAGTGACTGACTGCTTTTCTCTGGGGGCTCGCTGAGGAGCGGGACCCCGAGTTCTCGGCTCCTCCGGGGCGGAGACTGGGAGGCCGCCATTTTCACTCTCCGCCTCCAAAGCTGTACGGAAAGCTTGCAGGGAACAAAAGCTCCGGAGAGCAAACCCGAGCAGATTACTTAGCCCAGACCGGCAAGGGCGGGGCAATTCTGCCTCCGGCAAAGACATTTGGGAACCGTGGCAACAGGCCCCTCGCCCAGAAGATCAGCGAGAACAGCCAGCCAAGACCAAGTTTACCGATCAATGAGAACGGCAGAACTCCAGCGCTAGGGGAATACAGCACAGAATTCATTGCTTTTTTCCCCATGATTCTTTAGTCTTTCAAAGTAAATTATTTTTTTAACTGTCTTTTTTTCTTTTTTCTTTTTTTTTTGAATTTTTCCTTTTCCCTTTTTCAACCAACATCTTATCAATCCCTTTTTAAAAAAAAAAAATTTTTATTTTTCATTTTTAAAGTCATAGTCTACCCCTTCATAGTAGTTACCTGTATTTTTGGCATATATATATGTTGTTCTCTCTTTAAAATTTTGAGATAGTTTCTTCTAACAGATCAAAATATACTCTAAATCTCTAGTGTATGGTTTTTTTCTACTCCCCTGCCTGATCACATTCTCTCCCTTTTTTCTGTCTTTTTTTTTTTTTT